>NC_056731.1:1782693714-1782771214 GCF_019279795.1 Protopterus annectens
AAAAACTTCTCAAAAGCTGACTTTACACTTCTTAAAACTGAGATGGTATCCTTTAAGCCCACTGGGCCAGTGGAAACCACATCCCACAATGCAGAATCCTTCACAAATGCTTTTTACGGACATCTCCAAGAATGCATGGATCATGCAATCCCAAATAAAACCAAGGCCCTCTCCACCAAGGGCAGGCATCCTGTCTGGTGGACCCCAGCCATAAACAAATTGTATAACAAAAGAAGGAAGCTACTGCACGACAGAGCAAAGTCCCATAAAGAGAAGGCATCTCTGACCAGCACTAGTAGAAAGCTATGTTCTCCCATAAAAACATCCAAGGCCAACTTTGAGAGAAAAATCACTATGGATACTAAAGATAACCACAAGGCCTTCTTCTGCTATGTTAGAAGCATGGGCGGAAACCCTCAGATATGTTCAGCGTTAGTTCACAATGACAAAAAATACACTGAACCCACAGATATTGCCAACATCCTGGCAGACAGGTTCAGTGCAAATTTCGCCCCTCCCTCACCCCCAAAAGAAGAAATACTTATCCCAGCTGAATGTAACCTCCCTGTCATCTCAGATGTCCAGGTGAGAACCACCCTCAGCAAAGCTAAAAACACAGCATCAATGGGACCTGACGGTATCCCGGGTTGCGTGCTACATGAACTCCAAGAGGAGCTAAACCCGCACATAAAAATGCTATTTAACCTTAGCCTTACCACAGGATATGTACCTGAATACTGGCGTACAGCAACAGTAGTCTCACTCCACAAAGGAGGCACCTCTACAGACCCTGGTAACTACCGGCCCATAAGCTTAACCAGCCTGGTCTGCAAAGCTATGGAAAGAATCATTATGGAACTCATAAACAGAGACATTGGGGACTTACAGACACTTGATCCTACCCAGTTCGGCTTTGTAAAGGGCAGATCCTGCCTTTTGAACCTGGTTGACTTTTTCAAAACAGTCACTAGAGCCATTGACGAGGGTAAGGCAGTCCATACAGCCTACCTGGACTTGGTTAAAGCGTTCGACACAATACTCCACTCTGGCATCATAGACAAGCTCAACAGCTTAAATGTAAATCCACATGTCACAAGATGGGTTGCAAACTGGCTAAAGGATAGAACCCATAAAGTCAAAATCGCTGGAGCCATGTCAGACTCAAAGCCAGTCACAAGTGGTGTTCCACAGGGCTCTGTCCTGGGACCCCTCTTGTTCGTCATTTATTTCTCAGATGTGAAAGCAAACATGGGAGGGTTGTGGCTGACAAAGTTCACAGATGACTGCAAACTAGGCGCCATAGTCGATACACCAGCTGACACATACATCCTACAGAAAGGCCTCACTGAAACGGACAACTGGTGCCGGAGTCATGACCTTAAACTAAATGCCAAAAAATGTATAGTCATCCCCTTTGGGAAAAACAAAGTACCCACAAATTATCACATAGACAGTAACCCACTGAGTATGGAAAAAATAATCAGAGACCTGGGGACCCAAGTCGATAGTGACCTCTCATTTGACACCCACGTTGCCAAAGTGGTTAGAAAGACTTTCTACCTTGCCCACCTTATCATGAAGGGATTCACATCCAGATCAAAGGAGGTCATTGTACCCCTATACTCCTCCCTTATCAGGCCCATGATTGAGTACAATGCCCCATTTGGTATGTACCTCACCCGGTACTTGCAACAGCTAGAGAGACCCCAAAAGTACCTCACCAAGAGGATCAATGGTCTCCAACATATGTCATATGCTGCCAGACTAAAGAAACTCCAGCTCTATTCAGTAGCATACCGCCTACTCAGAGGTGATCTGTGCCTGACGTACAAGGCCATGTCCAATCAGGAACTGATGGACATGCTCCACCTCAAAACATCCAAATCCATCAGAACCACGAGAGCTAAAGATTTAAACCTCAGCACAAATATGAATAGGACATGCTGGAGGGACAGATTCATAACTCAGAGGCTTCCCATACTCTGGAACAGAATCCCAGTTCATGTTAGGCAGAGCCCCTCACTGACTCTCTTTGAGAGAAATCTTGACGAGTGGATGGGAGATCGTAGGTTTACCCCAGGGGTCATCTCTGTGTCACTACTAGACAGAGGCACAGTAAACTAATTCTATTATGTAAGGGGGTCTTCACTGTGTCACTACTAGACAGAGGCACAGTATTCTAAATCTATTCTGTACACTTTTGTACCATTACATGGGGTTGCGAAAGCCACACCACTATGGCTAGGCTTATAAATGCCCCAGGGCAGATAGCCTAGTACTAAACTATGAAACTATGAAACTATAATGGAGATGGGACATGTGAGCTTTGAATGGGAATCTGATTATTATTACACAGCTCCACATCATTACTATTAACTGCATCAGCATCATCATAATTACAATCTCTGTTCCCCAACATATGAGAACAATAACGTAACATAATGACACAAAACAATTTAACGGGTGATACACCTCTAGTAGGGTAGTCACGTGATGTTATATACCTTGTCCTGTGCTACAAATCCATGCAACAATTTGTTGTTTCAGATGAGTCAAATCAACACACACACACACACACACACACACACACACACACACACACACACACACACACACACACACACAAAATTTGATCAATTTTGGCTAAGTGCCAAGGATGTTCTGCTTTTTATGTAGGGAAGACAGAGCGGAAACTCCAGGAAAGAATTTATGAACATCAATATGCTATAAGCAAGAAAAAACAGGATAATGCACTTGCTAAGCATATTTCTAACTATATGGAACACAGTTTCAAGTTCTTGGTAATTGATCAAATGCACCAAGATAAAAGGGTAGCCCCATCACCATTGCTGTTAGAAGAATTAGAACTTAAATGGCAGATTAGGTTAAATGCTTATATTTTCCCGGCTTTAAATGAATCGTGTTCGATAAGTAGCATTCTTAAACTCAAAAGCTTACAGAGATGAAATTGTTGTGAGCTTAACAATAGTAATATTAATGTTATTGGTATTATATTGAACATTGTTAGTAGATTTATAAGTTTTTATTTATAATTTATAATTTAGAATTCATTATTCATTTTTAATTTTAATTTAAATATGCCTTAGAGGGTAGAATGTTTGTCTTTGCGAGATGAACTAATTCACTGAGCGTATACACAATACAATGTGAGTTACAAGATTATATGTTGCTGTTTACACTAGACAATGAGTGAGTTAAAACAACATTCTTGCATCTTCAAGAAGGTGGAGTGGTTTGCTTTAAATGATTGTTTCATTTTAAGTTATTTGATTGCTTTAATTGATTGCCTTATTCAATTGGGTAATTGAAATTACCTGAATCCATCTTTATAAGGGTGGTAAAAATTGTAATGGTGTATCTGAAGAAGTCTGCATATTGTGCAGACAAAAAGCGCTTCATTCATTACATTTTATTACTTTCGGTGCAGCTCATCTGGTTTACTTCTTGGTCTACTCCAGGTCTTGGCTTGTGGATTTTTTTCGTGGTTTGTTAGTCCTGTCAATACAAAGTTTTTATGTTTAATTTACCACAGCGCAACAAGGTAGGCCAGTTCCCAGTGATCCACATACCTTGGCTCCCCTGGTTGGGGTACCGGGGCCTAGCATGTCTGGGCTGCAGCCTGTTGGTGCCCCTTCTGCTGCTCCTGCACTAACTGGTACATTGGGTAGTTCTGACCAACAGGTTGGGGGTGATCCCTCCTCTGGAAGTGGAGGTGGAGGGATTGGTTTTGTCACCCACAAAGAACTGCCAGGCATATTGCATGGGCTGCTGTGCCAAACTGTTGGTGCATACCTATGCCAGATCGAGAACATGCTGTCCAGCCTGGTGGGGCAGTCTGGCCTGAGGTTCTGGCATCAATCACTGCTTCCACAGGAGCAGTAAATGCTCAGTGCTAACAGTCCCATGGGTGAGGACTTGAGTCACACTGCTACAGTGTCTGACACCCATGGGACTGAGATTCCACAACACGTTCCCCAACCAAGGTGTTCATTCCACTCTTGTGTCACACACCAACCCTGTCTGCTGTGTTGTCTGTCTTGTCTGTCTGCAAAAGCTTCTTCACCTTCCCAACTTATCTCCCCCACACATGCATATGTCCCTTCCCCAGCATTCCACTCTCCCCTTAGAAAAAGGGCATCTGTCCCAAAAAAGATATCATCCCATACATAGCTCTCCATTTTGCATGTGTCCACTGGATACACTTAATTTGGTCCATTTGGCTTAACAACACACTTATGTTGTCATCACCCCTCTCTCTGGAGATGACAGCCCAAATTCAGCTAACAAAATTGTTAAAGTGCACAGTTGCTGCTGTACAAGAAATGGATAGCTATGTTTTTTCCTACACCCTTCCTGCCCATACCTACCTGCCTTTCATTATGTTTTACTCCTTTCTTGCAACCCATTTCACCATGGTCCTCTCTCCCTATTTTTCTTTCCTTTAAAGGATTTTTGTGCAATGCTGCTCGACGCACAGCATCGCTAAGCTAAGTGGTGGTGTATTGATATATGTATTTGAAAAACTAGTAATTTGCATCTGAAGAACAGTGTACCAGCCCACCAAGTCACACAGCCAATTGATTACAGAGCTGTTTTAAGCAAAATATAATACTTGTCATTTTCCTGTCATTAAGTGTGTTTAAGCTATGCTGCTCATTGTGTGGCACCCCGCAAATCAGCTATAAGATTAATGGGAAAAAAAGGAGTGCAACTGGGACTCTGGTAGAGAAAGATATCACTATAAAGCCATACACATAATAATAGATGTTAGTGAGGTATGTAAGCAGGTAACTGTGCAATTATATCTACAACATGTTAAAATACACCTGATATAACAGTAACTCAGTAGCTCAATCTGTTAAATGCTTTGAAAACATTCATTTTTGGTCTACATAGTCCTAGATTGAAACATTTAAAATACATGTATGTGTACATCACCAATATAAATTCAGTTTAAATGCCTGCTTCTAAATAATGGCAGTCAAGGGCCTACAGATAGATCATATTTAAACTATTCATATTGCAATACTAGAAAGTGCATAGAATGTCAGGTCATGCATTAGTATGAATTCACAGAAGATTCTGAAGTATGTAATTCAAATGAGGCCCAGTCATATTAGGCTGCAGCCCGCAATTATTTGCTTGTGATATCACAGACAACCACAGCTGCACAAGTAACGTACACATTTGGAGGTCGTGCTCGAAGCAAGGGTTGCCAGCACACATGTTCCAGATGACTATCATGACATAACACATGACTTGGCAGTTATCTGACTAGTTGACATAGTGGTTAATGTACCCCCTACCTTGTTGTAGGATACACCAAGCATGTTTCCTTTTACTCTGGTAATGATATGTTTGGCCAACATACTTACCTTAAACACATAACTTACATTCCAGTGGGATGGGTTCCCTCAATCTGGCTCTGGCTGTTCACCAAGGCTGCCACAGGTCCCACAGTTACTCTTAAGTGTTGTCCTGCACATTTTGCAGAGTCTCTAACTATTCATATTGCCTGCTGCTTCAGCCTGTAGCACACACAAATATATGTAACAAGCAGCTGCTACAAACATTCTCTCTGTGCTGACATAATCTCTATCCCAGTAATTTTCCATCCTAAAATATGAGAAATGGCATGTAATCTGCATTGATGCCTTCTATATTGTTGAGTAGTTGCATGGGATTTGCTGATTATATTGCAAATCAACTGTGTATGCTACATGTAGCATTCCTGAACCACATATTAGTTCAGAGGCAATCACCTGCTAAAGAGAACCATCTTAAAAAGACAAACACCCAACTAGGAGAACCATTGTGTATGAGAGTTAATGTGTATGGTTAACTTGTTCACACAGTACTTGTATAGCTGTATCTTTCAACAGAGGAGTTTTATACTCCATCAGGTATGTAACCCTTTTGTTTTCAAAATGATGCATATGTTTGAATATACTTAGAGGGGAATAGGGATTACATCAGTAAGTCTTTCTTACAAATGTAATTATGACATTACAGTGATCTCCAGCTCTGTTACACCTACAGATTATGTAGAATATAGCAAGGGTTTAATGCTCTGTGTTAACTAGGGACACAGGTCCCCTGAATACTTCCTTTGTTAGCAGTTGTAGCAGTACCCTGCTATTTGGTTGGCACTGTTTATACATATGGTATAGGTGGGGTTTTCCCTGTTATGGGGCACACTACAATGGACTCCTGTGTTCACAGACAGGAGTGGGTCACTACTGCTACTATCCTAGTTGTTTCCACAACTTTTGTATATTTGGCACACTGCTGAATATGAGATGTGTAATCAAGTGGGGAATACTAATAGGCCTCCTTTATTGCTGTATCTCTACATACTGTACTCCTATGTATGTGAGCCTGACGTGTTCTTATTTGTTTGTCTTTCATGAGATATGCATGCCAGATGTTGTGCACTTTTCACTGAGGCAGAAAACAAGTTCATTATTGAGGCCTTGAGACAACACTATCAAGTCCTGCTATCCAAAAGGAGGGCAAATAGGCAATAGCGTGCAGCCTTGGGGTATGAACTGGTGTACAACATTAATGCTGTGGTTAACCAGAATCACACATATGAGCCGATGCGATACCATGCCACTAACATGATTAACTCGGCGGGCAGATGTGCAGTGGATGTGGTCAGGGATTGTCAGGTCACTGATGGTGAGCCTGCAACAGAACAACCTCTGTTAGCCACTGAGGAATTCCTGGTGAACCTTGCAACACAGGACAGTTCCAAGGCATCCATTATCCAACATGTCGTAGATGTAGGTGCAACCATTTTCACTCACTAGGAGCATCCAGGTATGCTTAATTGGATCAGCATTGGAATACTGCAGCATTCAATATGTCAGGATGCACATAGTTTTACCAGAGAGGTTACAATGAGAATATGGTTAATACAGTGGTAGAATCCAGTTCGAGGAAACGAAGTAGTGGATATAAACCTTGGTTAAGGCAAAGTCAAACAGAAGGTGCAAAACATCAGAAGAATAAAAGGCCAGATGGAGTTAGGCTTTATTTCACGTATAGTAGTGACATTAAAGATATACAGAGCATAGTTAGCAAAAATTGGAACATATTAAGAAGTGACCCCAAATTGGATACCATGATCAGTGAAACACCAAATTTTGCCTATAGACGCAATAAAAATCTAAAGGATTTACTCTGCAAAGAAAAATCAACCTTTGACAAAAAATTGTTGATCACTAAAGAAGGGACGGTACCCTGTGGTATGTGCAAGGCTTGCAGTAGTATCAATGGGTATAATACATTTAAACACCCAATAACAGGACAGTCATTTCAATTCAAGGCCAAAGCCACGTGCAGAACATCTAATGTGGTTTATTTGGCCGAATGTACACAGTGTCCGGCATACTATGTAGGGATGACAAACAATATGTTAAAGGTCAGGATTCTACAGCATTTGTCCAGTATCAGAAACAAAGATCAGCATAATGCACTCTATAGGCATTTGATGAATAATCCTACACACACTTTTCTATTTAAAGTTATTACTAATGTAAGCTTAGGAGTGAGAGGGGGGGATATAAAGCTGCTCACGGAGACACTTGAATCCAAATGGATTATAACCCTAGGATCACATAGATATCCAGGCATAAATGAAATTGTTCCTTTAAAACCTGCCTTACAGAATAGGCGGGTAAGATATTAGTATTGTTGGATTCTGATTGGTTGTCAGTATGTTTAAATGTGAAGACCAGTGTTCCTTTATTTGTCTGATGAAGGGTTGGTGAACCCGAAAGCGCTTACCACTGTTTGGAGTTTGTATTTGTTGTTGTTTTTATTAAAACAGTGTTAATTTTACAGCCTTGTCTTGCCAATCTTTCTTTCACTAGTTTTACATGGGTGTCAGATTTTGGGGGTTAGCTGCAGTTTTAAGCTCATGCACAGATTGTGACCCGCATACCTGTTAACATAGCAGCTACTGTAAATGTGAGATATTTGGATGTATTACCCCTGTTATACTGTAACAAGTGCTGCTGTGTACATTACCTCTTTTTCAAACTTTTACAGGACCATCAGGAATAGGAAGAGGTCATGCTCTTGATGCTGGTAAGCACAAAATTGTTTTGTCACAGATGTCGATTTAGTTCAATGTATTCGCTAAAATGTCATCCCAGGCCTGCTGGCTGGATTGATGTATTGTCTGCATGATTGCCAATTGTACAGATATTTTCTGACTGTACATAGTTTATACTCATACCTATGCCTTGTAGGTGTGACCACAGTGATTGATTTGACAGTACTGTCAGGACATGACAAATTGCCATAACTATCAACTGTACAGAGTTTTGGAGAATGTCAACAGTGTACATCATTTATGTTTTGCTCATGAGATTCTTGTTTAAAGAACTGTTATTTCCAAATAATTACAGATTTGGGTTAGAAAATAATGCCCTCATGTCCTACTATATGGGGTTGTGGGTTACACAAGTGTGTAATAGTGACTGCAGTGTATACAGCTTAACATATATTGTAAAATAGTACTGCAGAGCATTGTGGTGCAGGTATTAATGTAATGCTTTTCCCTTTTTATCACAGGTGACCAGGGAGGTTGGTCTTTGTCCCTTTCACAACTTGATGTCAGTGGCTCTTCAGACTCTGATGATGATGGTAGCCAAAGTGAGGCACAGCTGAGGGTTGCAGGGGCTGAATCTGACACAGAGGCTGACATCCCTTGTCTGTCCTAATTATCATTGTACACAGTCAGTATGCCTATGCATACCCAGTCCCATGTGGCCACAGATATTGGACAGCTGGAGGGTGGAGACATTGAACATTGTAGTGTGGCTACTGTGGCTGCAGTGACTGTCAACACTAGCCATAGCCAAACAGTTGGCAAGGTCCACACAGGTGGATTGATAGAGATGCTCATAGGAGGCCTGCTGTCCCTCCACCACCTGTTGCATGTGTCTCATCTCGTGTCACTGAGTGTATGTTTAGGGCCATCATTTAGGCACAGGCATATTCAGAAAGGAAGTCCAGATGAATGTTCAGGGTTATGGATGCAGCACAGTCTGACATCAATGACTGCCTCCACTGTGTTCCTAATACCCTGGAACTGTTGACTGACACAGTGGAAAGATTTTGTTCTGAGACAGATCACACACTATCTGCCTTGGAATGCATGTTGTCTGTAATGAATGTCCTGGTTGGAGTTGAGTGTCGGACTTGTGGACATAGGTCAGATGCTACATCTGCTGAGAGCCAATGTGGCTATGCACAATCATGCTGCTGTAGTGGCAGTACATCCAGTACTCCAGAGGAAAGTGTGCTGTCCACACCCAGACATGGCTGGCCATGGGCTCATGGTCCTGGGTGTTCCAATGGAGGACACTTTCCCAGCAGACAGCAGTAACCCTCTGGTAGTAGCATAGCATGTGACCTTGGGTGTGGAGGTGCAAGTGCAACTCCTGGCAGAGCCAGTTCACATGTGGGGGGCAGAGATGATGAACTGTCAACTCTTCCATGCATGGCTCACAGCTGTCCAACATAGAGACAGGTAGGACTAGCACTGAGCTTGGCTGTGTTTATGCAGACACTCACACACCACTGTCACATTCAGGTCACCTACAGACATACACTTCACATTTCCATGGTCCACCTTGTCTGCTTCCCTTCCCAACTCACACACAAGCTTGCCAAGCTATTGGGTCAGCCTAGCCCTCCTGCACAAAACTCTGTGTAAGTGATGATACTGTGCCACATTCCTATCATATTTCTCATGGATGCAGGGAAATAAACGTGGGTGTCTGCTTCACATGGTGACTATCTACATTAATATGAATTTGTTACATCCAGTGTTGCTTTTGACATGCCACTTGTACTGGTCTATTTCAGAATTGGTACTTTGCCATTTATATTGACTATACCATAATAATATGTGTACATTAAGATGGATGCTGTTGTAATGGCTGTGTAGTCACACAATGACAGGTGTTAAATGGAAATGTTTACATTTCACTTTCAGGATTGTGTAGGACACACCTATGGGAACACATCTACAACCAACCCATCAACATCAGAGCACATAATTGAATGTCAGCACAGAAGACAAATGTCATCAGAAAGGTAACACAGTATAGTTTCTGGGATTCATATGTGTTTAATAGGCTAATGATCACAAGGGCTTCTTTAAGCCTAGCCATGCATCCCTAAACACTGTCAAGGTCTGATACAATTGAGAAGTGGTTACTTACATACCAAAGTTGGCATTGCACCAACAACAGGTCTGATGAATGCGAATTACAGTGGAACAATAGCTTCCTTGGATTTACATGCCATATCTTTGTTTATAGTTTGCACAACAGAAGGATTTCCACAATATTACAGACACATGACAGTCAAAGGCTTTATCACTACCTGTGTCCATAAGTCACTGACTACACAGTCAACTGTTCAAGGTGTGCTGGCAATACAGTAGTTACCAGGGGTGGATGACTTCCCAAAGGATAGTACTGTGTGTGTGGCTCTTACAACAACTGTTTGCCTGTGTCAGCCTCTCCTGGAGAACATTTGTGTCAGTGCAGGATTCAATGACAGCTCCTCATTTGCATGACATCTGCGATGACTAGAATGTTGGTGTGTATGTCGACTTGACGTATGGGCTTATAGGCTATTCCTCTGTAAGATGTCTCTCTATGTGTTGATATGTGTGTTTTCATAGAGTGCATGTAGGGCTGCTGAGGGTATTTGTTATCTGGACTTTCTCTATGAAGTGTTTGTGATTTATGTAGGTTACATGTCAGTGCCCCAGCTCCTGTCTGCTTTGGATTTTGTGTCATGGGTGCGTCATGTGTACCACTAACTAACTTACTGACATTAGGAGTACTTTGATGTGAGAGCTTTGCCTCCAGTGACATTGTGTGTATACATCTCACATACCATATCAGTTTGTTTGTTTGATTATATAGTGATTGTCTGTAAACATGGGGGTGAATTCTACATTGCCTCAGGATGCCCATATCCACCAGGGTGGTAAAAGTCACAGTGAGAATCCTCATATCCATGGCAACAGATCCTTTATTATTGATTAAACAGTTGTATTGAGAATATCACTCAGTGTCACAAGTATCTGTTCCGCAACTATGGGGACAAAGCTTGACACTGCATGCTGGCTCTCCTGTGTGCAACTCAGTATTGGAGTTAATGCCATGATGGTATCCAAGAAAAATGTCACCTAAGGCGTTTGAGTCTGTACAGAGCACCGACAAACACTGGGATGGAAACTGATGTGTACACCATTAAAAGGTATGGATGGAGTATTTAGACAGTTATTCTGAAGCTACACACTGATAAAGTAGCGCATACTGAAAACAAACAATTACCTTGTGAAGAATGCTGAAAAGAGGTTATTTGCCTGAACTGCTGCTGCCTGGCTACTACTACTGCTGGTCTCAACATGGCCTCACTCTGGTGGCATATAAAGTTCCTATTGTTTGTCTCTCACGAGAAGCAAAACGTTATCACCAGGCTCAAGATAAGAAGCAGTTCACAGCCTGTTTGTTGACCCACACACTTGTCCCACATGATGCAAGGCTTTGTAGGCTTGCTGTAGCCTTTTCCAGGTAGATTCATAGGTTCATAGGTAGGTACTAGGCTATTGGCCCTAGGGCCTATATAAGCCTTGCCAAAAAACGTACCCTGGCTTTCGCCACCCAAGAAAATTATTTTCCTGCGCCATTGTCGAGCAGAGCCACAGAAGTGATCCCCAGGGTGAATTTCCCATTTCCCATCCAATCATCAAGATTTTTCTTGAAGATTGCTAATGAGGAGCTCTGTTTGACATAGATAGGTAGTCTGTTCCAGAGTATGGGAAGTCTCTGGGACAGGAATCTATCCCTCTAGCATGTTCTGTTTATTGTGGTGACAAGGTTTAGGTCCCTAGAGCGTGTAGCTCAGTAGGATTGGGATTTCTTTAAGTGGAGCATGTCTAACAGCTTTGGGTTTGACATAGCTTTGTATGTTAGGCAGAGATCGCCCCTGAGTAGGCGATATGTGATGGAGTAAAGCTGTAGTTTTTTTAGATGGTCTGCGTAGGGCATCTGTTTGAGGCCAGTAATCCTCTTTGTGAGGTATTTCTGTGGTCTTTCCAGTTGTTGTAGATGTCTTGTGAGGTACATACCAAAAGGGACATTGAACTCTATAATGGGTCTAATGACTGATGAGTAGAGGGGAACAATGACCTCTTTTTTCTGGATGAGAATCCTTTTGTGATTATATGAGCCACGTAGAAGGATTTCCTGACCACTGTGGCAATGTGATTATCAAAGGAGAGACTACTGTCCACCTGTGTCCCAAGGTCTCTTATCACATTTTCAGCATTAAGTAGACTACCAGCTATGTGGTAGTTCATGGGTACAGAGTTTTTACCAAAGGGGATGACAATACACTTTTTGGCATTGAGCTTCAGGCCATGGCTTTGACACCAGGTATCTGTCTCAGTGAGGCCCTTTTGTAGTTTGTCCACATCATTAGGAGTTTCAATTATGGCTCCTAGTTTGCAGTCATCTGCAAACTTTGTTAGCCAAAGACCTTCTGTGTTAGCCTGCACTTCAGAGAAGTAGATACCAAACAGGAGAGGACCCAGGACTGAACCCTGTGGTACTCCACTTGTCACTGGTCTGAATTCGGATTTGGAATCTGCTACTTTCACAGTGTGGGTTCTGTCCGTGAGCCATTTGGCAACCCATCTTGTGACATAGGAATTTATACCTAGTTTAGTGAGCTTATCTATAATTCCAGAGTGGGGGATGGTGTTGAAAGCCTTGGTGAGATCTAGATAAGCTGTGTGAACCATTTTACCCTCATCTATGGCTTTGGTGACTGCTTCAAAGAAGTCAATCAGGTTTAGGAGACATGATCTGCCTTTTACAAATCCAAACTGGGGAGGGTCCAGAGTTTGGAGATTAACAGTGTCTTTGTTTATGAGTTTCATGATGATACGCTCCATGGCCTTGCAGACCAGGCTCGTCAGGCTAATGGGGCGGTAGTTCCCAGGGTCCATCATGGCTCCCCCTTTGTGGAGTGGGATAACTGTCGCGGTCCACCATTCAGTGGGTACAAAGCCTGAGGTGAGGCTATGATTGAACATGGTACTTAGGAAGGGTGCCAGTTCATTCTGTACTTCATGTAGAAGGCAGCCTGGGATATTGTCAGGTCCCATGGGTGCTGTGTTCTTGGCTTTGGAGAGTGTGTTTTTTACCTGTGCAGCCGTGATTATAGGAACTTTGCATTCTTCCGGTATAGAGATGGGCCCTCTAGGGGGTGAGAGAGGGGTAAAGTTAGCACTGAACCTATCTGCTAGGATGTTGGCAATATCAGTTGGTACTGTATATTTAGTTCCATTGTGCTGTAACTCAGAGCAGATCTGAGTGTTCCCATTGAGATTCTTGACATAGCTATAGAACGCTTTGTGGTTGTCTTTGGAGTCAGTAGCAATTTTGTTTTCGTAACTAGCTTTGGAGGATTTTATGAGGGATCTCAGCTTCTTACTGAGGTTGCCCAGGGAGTTCCTCCAGTCATGGGATTTTACTCTTTTTTGCAACAGTTTCTTTCTTCTGTTGTAGTTTGTTTATGGCAGAGGACCACCAGATTGGCTTCCTTTTTTGGAAGATAACATCTTGGTTGTATTAGGGATAGCATGATCCATGCACTCATGTAAGTGCTTATAAATTGCATTTGTGTAGGATTCAGCAGTCATACCTCTATTGTCCATCTGCATGGGTGTCATGAAGTTTGCCACTTCTGTCTTAAGAAGTGTGAAGTTGGCTTTGGAGAAGTTTTTTACGATGGTTTCCCTAATTGGGGGTGGGGGTGGGATGTGGATGTCTAGGCTGATTAGCTTGTGGTTGGATCTGACCAACAAGGAATTGACCTCTGGTGTGGAACACCGGTTTCCCATGTTGGTAATGACCAGGTCTAGGATATTGCTGCCCCTGGTGGGGATGTGAATAAGTTGATCTAAGGCATTGGAATTTATGAATTCTAGAAAACGTTGAGCAAAAGAGTAGGTACATGAGTAGTTTTCCCAGTTAATGGTGGGGTAGTTGAAATCGCCCATTATTAGGGTGTTGGGTTGTACCCTAATACTTTCCAGTGTATCAAGAAATGAGTAGCGGGAATCCTGGGGCATAGTGGAGGATCTGTAGCAAGATACAATTTGGATTGCAGTCTTGCCAAGAGTTAGTTGCACTGGGATAATCTCGGATGCATTATGCTATGCAACCAGCCTGGAGGTGTGGATATCCTTAATGAATATGGACACGCATCCACCTTTAGTGCTTCATTCTGGGTTAGGTGGCCGAAAGGTGTGGTATGAATTGTAGCCTGGTAATGCAGGGGTGCTCCCTGGAGCTTTGAACCAGGTCTCTGTCACTGCACAGATGTCAATGTTCTCCATTTTAAGGAGTGCCTCGAGTGAGTGCATTTTGAGGTTTAGACTTCTAGCATTGAGTAGCATTACCCTCAGATTTTGCTTGCTTGTACCTGTTATGGTGGTGAATTTGTCATTTGACCCTTGCCTAAAAAAGGCACTATAGGGGTGGCAAGAGCCTTAGCCAGTATCCGGAATCCTAAGGGCGACAGCTGCAGGTCATCTCTGGCAAAGCATCGTGGTCTGTTGATCATGTCGTCCCAGGCAGACAAATACTGGATCCCCTTAGAATGACACCAGAAGCTTAGCCAATTGTTGAAGTCAATCATTTTGTCCTTGTATTGTGGTATCATTCCGGGTGATGGCAGGATGCTACTCAGGGTTAGGGTCATACCTGCCTGGGATACAAGATCGGAGAGCTCCTCCATGTCTCTTTTCATGTAGTCCAGGGAAGTACTTCTCAGGTCATTCACACCAACATGGACAATGACAGTGTCAAATTTGTACTTATTGTGGAGTGACCTGAGTGCATGCATTATGTGGTGGATTCTGGCACCTGACAGGCAGCTGACAGTAACTTTCTCCTTGCTTAGTCTAGTGAGTGAAACATCAGTGTGCCTGACTATAGAGTCACCTATGACTAGAGTGTTGGGTACGTTGTTATGCCTTATGGGCTGTGGTTGAGTGGCACACTGAGTTTGTGGGCTATGTGTCATTTGGGTTGTGTTGGGGGGTGGAGTTTACTTGTGTTTATGTTTGGATGTCCCTGATGCATGGGCAGGTTTTTATTGAGAGCCTCTGTGAATGTAGGTGTGTGTTTTGTGTTTCTATGTGTGTGTTTTGGTGGTGTAGGTTTTGAGGGACTATGTGATGAGTGTGGTGTGGTACAAGTGTTTACCTTCTCCTCTTGACTGTCTAGTCCAGTCTTGGGTGAAGAGAGCTTTACTTCCAGTTTGGCTATATAAGTCTTCATTAACAACCAGACCAATCATTTGACGTTTGCATATATTATGCCTTGGGTTCCGAGGTTCGCAGCATTTGACTAGGGTACTGACCTGATGGTGATTAGGAGCACAGATGCTGCATCACAGTATAAGGTTAAGTCTCAGGTGACATAGATTTCAAAGGTTGTTCTATCAAGCTTCACAGTGGCAATGATCCATGTAACAGTTTCACAGCAAATCATGAGGCCTGTCCTTCACCAGTGTAATGGTGGTGATCTGCATGACATGAATGTGAGGCCTTCTGCAAAGAGGTGGCCACATTTGGACAATGTCTCTATCCCTCACACATGTCCTAGGTATGTCATACTGTACATTTATTTATTTATTGACATTTATTTACCGGGAAAGTCCACTGGGCCAGGTAGTCCATTTTCACTGGAGGCCTGGGGAGAAAAGCTCCAGGGAACTTACATTGAGTACAAAACAGTACAATACAAGCGCCAGGGAACATACATAGAACACAAAATAAAACAGAATTAAATCATATTTTACATAAGAAGGAATATCTTAAAAAATAGTGAGTTAAATTACAGAAAATGCATATACTTATTGGAAAATCAATAGAGAAAAAAATTCATATTATAAAGTGTGATTCAATAAAGAAATCTAATATGTCATTCGAAGCATAATACTGTGGTGTTTGGCAGTGGAAAATAATAGGCTGTTATATTCAAAATTGAAGGCATATATCAATTGAAATTTTATTTGATCAAGAAGTGGGAACAAGGAAGTAAGGGTTAGTGTGAGGGCATAAAGGCAAGGGTTTATGAAGCCATAGAGGAAGGGAATATACTGCGTGGTGGTGCTGCGGTAGCATTGTCACCTCACAGTAAGACGTTGTCCTGTTCGATTCTTAGCTAAAGCGTCTTCTGTGTGGAGACATGTGTGAATGGGCATACCTTCGTTGAAGGTTGTACGTCAGGGCTGGCAACTCGGTACGTAAAAATCTGCTGCCAATCATTAGCAGACTGGAGTTCCGCTGTGGCAAACCCTAACCAGGAAAAAGCCAAAAGATACAACAGAGGAAGGGAATAAGAAGTGGGCCAGAGAGAGAAGAAGGTGTGTGGGCTTTAGTAAAGGTTAGTGGACACTCACGTAATGTAGGAGAAGGAGGTTTGGTAAAGTAGAGGGGAGAGTGGGAAATAGTGATAGAAAGGTGGGGGAAAGAGAAGAAAGGTAGTTAGATAAGGTGGAGTGAGAGTAGAAACTAGTGAAAGAAGAGTGAGGGAAGGAGGAAGGAGTTAAAAGATGAGAGGAGGAAATGTTAGCCGAAGTATTCATTTGGGAGTTTAAAAGAAAGAAATTAAATTGTGAGAAAGTGAGCTGGGAAGACTGAGTGTATTTAATGGCTGAGGAGGGAATTGAGCAGTTACAAATCCATAGGGAAGAGAGGTGACTGTGCAGTGCACTTTTGAAATTTGAAGGTCTCGGGTGAAGGTGTAAAGATGCTGGAAGGTTATTCAAAATTTTGGAAATTGTCCAGGAGTATAAGAATTGACCTGCAGGTATTTTGGATTTATGTACTTGGAGAAAGTATTTGTGTTCAGAGCATAGGGGACAAGCTGGAGTATGCAGGGTAAAGAGTGAGCTGAGTGCTAGATAGTCCTGAGGTTTATATATAAGTTTATGAGAGATTGTGAGTTGGAGAAGAAGGTAATGGGAAAGTTACTTTAGGGCAATACAAAGTAGAGTGGCAACTATTTGTAGCAAATTTAGCCATCTTGTTATAGCAAGTTTCTAATTTTGTCATTAAGGAAGACTGCAGATTAGTTAGTAGGGAAGTGCCATAGGTTCATAGGTTGGTACTAGGCTATCAGCCCTAGGGCCTATACAAGCCTAGCCATAACAATTCCCTGGCTATTTCTTCCCACGCTGTTTACTTCCCTGGACCCCTGTCTAGCAGTATAGTGCTAAGTTACGTTAAGATAGGTTAGTGAAGGTAGAAGGTATGATGAAGCTAATGTTTGTTTATAAGGGAGGGAGAGGAATTTGTTATGTCTATGTATTAGTCCCAGTTTTTGTGGGTTTTGTTAATGTTATTTTGAATGTGATAATCAAATTTAACATTTTCATCTATAATTACAGCTAATAGCTTAGTGTGGGTAACTAATTCAATTTTCGTAGAGTTAAGGGAGAGAATCTCAAAGTCGGCTATATTACGGGGTAAGTTTCTCTTGGGAATGAAGATCATAAGTTTGTTTTTTAGGATTTAAAGAGAGGTGATTATTATGGAGACAGGTTTCTACAGTGGTAAATGCAGCTTGAGTGATTTGCTTTAGAATGTATGAGTTATGGGTAGAGGAAACTATTGTGGAGTTGTCTGCGTACTGGACTGGAGAGGCCTGCTGAATAGTTTGGTGGAGATTACTAATAAAAATGTTGAACAAAAGAGGGCCTAAAATTGAACCTTGGGGAACACCAGTAGGGTTATCAATGTAAGGGGGAATGGAGTTCTGCCATTTAATAGCATGCTCTCTATTAGAGAGGTAGCTTTTGAACCAGTTAAGAGACTGAGTAGAAAGGTCAATACTAGAGAGTTGGGAGAGAAGAATAGAGTGAGAGATATTATCAAATACTTTAGATAGGTCCAAGAAAAGGGCTGATACAATGTTACTAGAGTCTCGTGCTTTGTTCACAATGTCTAAGAATGAGATTAATGCAGTGGATGTACTATGTCCAGGACGGAAACTGTGCTGAGTAGGGGAAAGAAGATTATATTTTAGAAGATAGTCTAAAAGTTGTTTTTGAACATACTTTTCTAGAATATTTGAGATAGGGGAGAGTAAAGCTATGGGTTGGAAGCTGGAGATATCAGCTGAGGGGCCGCCTTTATGAAGTGGTAATGTTATAGCTTTTTTTTTCCCTGAGGCCAGGGATGTAAGATTCCTGTATGTACCTATTAATCAGAATGCTAAAGGGGAAGGCCACTGAGTCTGCTGCAAGTCTGAGGAATTTGGAAGAGATATTATCACTGGAGTTGAAGCAGGGCTTTAGTTTAAGAAGCAAATTTTTGATCTCGAATGTAGGTATAGGAGAGAGTGTAAAAAGTGGTAGAGGAGTCAGATGTATTCCATTTTCAGAGACAATGTCAGTGGATATAGAAGGGTGTGAGTAGAAGAAGGTGAAGTAGTGTTAGTGTTAAGGAGAGGATGGGAATAGGTAGAGGTAATATTGGCAATAGTGTCAATAAAGTAAGAATTAAAGATGCTTGGAATTTGTTCTGGTGGTTTATCAGGGTGTGGGCAGAGGCTGGGTTAATGCCAGGATTAAGAAGATTGTTGATAGAGGACCAGAAAGCTTTAGGATTGCTTTTTTCTACTAATTTGCTGGTTCCAGAAGTAATGCTGCTTGTCTTTAGAGATAGGTCTTTTAGCTTGGTTAGAAGAGTTATCTGGAATGAATAAGATCAGATGTATTTTTAGAGTTAAGCCAAGCTTTCCATGCCTTGTCCCTATTAGTAATAATTTATTGGGTAGCTTTAGTTAGCCAGGGAGCATTACTAGTTTTGGTTCTTTTAGTTTTTAAAGGGGCTAGACTATCGACATTTTTTTTTAAAAAAACTATTAAAGTACAGCAAGGCATCATCCAGGGCGAGGGTCTTAAGGATATTCAAATATGTGCTGGAGTGAGTTCGTTGCTTGAAGTTTATCTTGGTTATGTACTGGAGTGATTGGCTGTTTATTTCGTCAAATAAACTGGTGAAAATTCAAAGTAAGCTGCATTATTTCTCTGGCTGGTTCGTATTGTAAAGATCTTAAGGATATTCCACTTAATGCTTTTCAGGATTCTGTTGAAGGTGTTGGGGTCAAATTTAGAAAGGTTATGGACTAGTTTAATGTTATTTTTTTTTGTGATGGCTGAGCAAGCACAGATAGTATAAGCGGGGAGATGGCCACTAATAGAGTTGGGCATAGTACCAGATGTTAGAAATTTAGAAAGATGTGAGACTAGAATCCAGTCTAGGCTGGATCCTACATTAGTTTTGTTGTTGTACCTAGTATCAGTGGTTATAAGTTGGGTAAAGTGAAATAGGTTTATGCTATTGGAAGACTGGTTGGAAGAGGCAGAGGACCAATCAATATTCATATCCCAGAGATAATAGTTTCATTTTTTATAGTGAAGGAAAGCCAAGATAAAATGCTTTCTAGAATTGGAATGTTATTTCCAGGAGGAATGTATAGGACTACGATACATAGCATTTTTTGAGTGGTTAATTTCAAGAAAAGAGATCAATATCTCAGCATTTTGGAGCTGAGGGATCTGGTCTTTGTATGGAGTATTACTGACAAAGTTGGGATAGATGAGGGCCACACCAATTCCTTTTCTCTTTTGTTGATCTGCTCTAATAATGCTAAGGTCTGGTGGAAGAAGCTCTGAATCTTGAATGTGGGATTTTAACCATATTTCTGTGGCTGCTAGGATGTCAGTTTTATTTTGGGAAAGCCAGACATGCAATTCTGAAGTTTTATTGTAGATGCTTTGGAAATTGAGAGTAGTTATGTGAAGTGATTTAGGGCATTTCAAGAAGTTAGAGGTTGTGAGGTTGTTAGATTTGGCAGGTCCTGGATTGGGATGGGATGTCACCTGAACAGGTGAGAATGGAAAGGATATGAAAAGAATGATGAATGAGATTAGACAGTTTAGAGATAGTGTAGTGAAGGGAATGAAAGAGAGAATTATGTGAATAAAGTAAGGTGTAGTTTGAAGAGAAAAGGTGTAGTTTGGTGTACAGAATGGGACATGGAAGATAAAGGCTAGGGCTAATGTCTGAGTAGGTATTAAGTGGAGTGCATGGATAGCAGGGGGAATAGTATGATTTAGGAGACAGGGTAAAGGGTTTATTTCTGTGGTTATGACTAGGTTTATAAAAAGTAAGGAAAAAGGGATAAGGCACAAAGTTTGATATCTGATGTGAGGCATTTGTGATGTAAGTGGCGACAGGAAGTGATGAACTGAGATGAAAGTAATAGATTGGGAGAGACAATAGGAAGGAGTGTTAAATAAAATTCAGAATTCAATACACAGGAGGTTCAGATTCAAAAGTTTACTAGTGTACACCAGGAGGCAAAAAACCATACAAGTACAGAATTTTGGCTGACATGATGCAGGAAGTACAGAATATTTTATAGTGTTTGCATTCAAGTTATGCCCACCTTACTGACGTGGTTAGTCACAAGGCATCTACATGACTTTTACTAACAGTATTCTATTCATCTAATAATGCTGATGCAGTACATTTAAAAAAACTTTTCCTTTAGATACAATACGGCCTTGCTATCCAGCTGGTCAGTCATAATGTCTTTCTGTAAAGTTATTTATTCAAGGTTTCATATCAGTTTGAATACAATAGCAGCTTCAGTCTTTTAATGCATGTCTTTGTTCTGTTACACTTTCTCACACAGCTGCGTGGTATCTAAGTAACACATATACAAGGCCATCTCATTCTAACAGGAAGAGCAGAAGATTTCATTATTTTACACATTTAATTTCCTGACCCAGCAGATAATCACTTGTGAAAAGCATAAACATTAAAACTTGATAAGCTAGCATTCTGTCAGGGATCAGCTTTTGCTTCAAGCCACACTGCAGTTTTAAAACTACTTCACATTTAGACATGAATTAATTTTACTACTATATGATTAATAGAATAAAATGCATTATATACTACTTTGCTTTTAAACTAGCATTTCTCATGTATTCAAATACACATTTTTCTAACATTTTCCCCCTATTAATACTTTTTATTCTATTTTGAAGTATGCATAGTGTCATTTCATCTCCTAGCCTTTTCCGCTCAGGATTTTCAGCTAGGTGAGTCATTTAATCTATACTTCAGAGAAAGCGTCATCTGAAATCAATCTTTTAATTTCAATATCTTGGTAGAAAGTTTCAGTAACAGATACATCAACAAAATCTTTGATTAATCTTTTCATGCAGGGAATTCCACAGCAAACACATGCCCCTATTAGGAGTATACCCACACAAATGGCAATCAGAATATTCATTAGGATGGAGTCCCACCCCCAAATAGATTCTGGAAAAAGTCCGTCAGTGGGTTTGGGCCTGGTTCAGTCATGGCTGATACTTGCTGAATTACCTCTAGGTGATTATTTATCTCGTGGCGATTGTCAGGGATGAAAGCACAGCATTCTTCTTTGATAAGCGACGCATTCACCTCTCGCCACTAGGGTGAAGTCAAGAGCCATCCGATTTTGTAGCACAACAGTTCTCATTGCATTTAGTTCATCAGTCACCAATTCTAGGGCAGAAAAAGTTGCATTACTCATTACTTCGAGAAGTTTCGACAACTTCCTCAGCTCCCAGATCGATTTGACTGCTCCATAAGCTGGGAGTATTCCTGCCCAGGATATAACACTGTCACTCAAGTCCATATGAGTCAATTCACTTTTGTCTTTTACTGAATTATGGTCTTTCCAAACAGCTTTGATCTTCCCAACTGGATTCACAGGATTCTTAAATGGACCTTCGGATTTTCAAGCTGTTTCTCTTACATTTCGTATCTTACCCAAAGGTAATTTTGCAGTATGTCTTATTGCCGGAACCAAGTAACCCAAAAAACAACTGCCGGACCAATTCTCAGGTAACCATTTATATGCCTTTTTCCCACAAATAAAATAACAATTTTCTACTTTAGTACTAATACGCATTAGCCCTGCATGAAACATTTTATGATCTATAACTGACAATTGTTTAAACAAAATTGGATTTTTTTGAATGTCACTCATAGTTGTTTTCAATGAGTTTAAATACGAGTCATAATTAGTATTGCAAAAAGTATTGCCATTACTATTCTTAATATAACATCGATAAGATATGGTTATATTGCAATTGCTCCAGCCCACCTGGAGAATGTCGTTTTTGTAGAAACATACAACTCCTTTTTGTGTGACAGGTAAAAATAAAGCTATTTTGTCCTGTGATATCACAGTTCCTGTGTCGAAAAGTAAATTCTCCCAAGTCTCATTTATCCCCAAAGGGACAGCGGACATTACCAGTCCTCCATATGCTGTTGGTATAGCTGTACAAACCCAGCAATTTGAAATTTTCATAGTCTCTGCATATACACGTTTCATGGCCAGGTATGTGTTAAAATTTGGATGCCAGTCTATAGACGTTTCATCACGCCATCCCACTTTCACTTGTGTGGTTGTGTGCAGGATAAACCACAGCAAGAGGAAAATTGTCACAATTACAGTTAATAAATGTACACACAACAAAATGATTATGCAACATCTCTCGGATTGATCTAAACTTCTATTCACTTTGTTTTTGGCCCTCTCTGTCTGGTTGTGTATCAGTCACAAAGTTTTTATCAAGTTGAAAGTTCTTTACCGGTTTACAATGCGTTAAATGAACCCAGGACGTCCTCTCGGCCACTCTAACTGCAGTAGGTGTTGCCAACAAAACCTGGTACGGACCTTCCCAGTTTGGACTCGCCCAGTTTTTCCTTTTCGTCACTTTCAGCCACACCCAACTTCCAGGGTCCACGACTGTTTCCACCGGTCTGGTCTGTTCCTTATCTGAAAGAGAGTTAAACTGCAAAACAGACTTATTCATTAACAATTTCTTCATATATTCTACTAACGAACTGTCAGCCTCCTGCTCTGCAGGCATGAGAGCTTTCCACTGAGGCACATAATATGCTCTCCCAAAAATCATTTCAAAGGGAGTCAAACCCTTTGCATTTGGAACCGTTCTGATACTCAGCAGTGCTAAAGGCAGACAGTATATCCAATTCGTTTGGGTCTCTTCTACTAGCTTCCTTAACTTGTTCTTTAGGGTACCATTGTGCCTTTCCACCAGTCCTGCTGACTGTGGGTGGTAAGCACAATGGTTCTTCAAGGAGATACCAAAAAATCTCCCAAGCTGGTGAATCATCTGATTCACAAAATGTGTGCCATTGTCACTATAAATCCTCTCCAGGATGCCAAATCTAGGGATTACTTCTTTTATCAGGGCTTTCGCCACTGTTGCTGCATCCGGGTTTTTGGTTGGAAAAGCTTCTACCCATTTAGAAAACATGTCTATAATAACTAAACAAAACTTTTTCCCTTCATATTTATTCAATTCTATGAAATCCATACAAATAGTATGGAACAGGTATGGTGGTATAGGAAAACTTCCTTGCTTGGTTTTAAATGCTCCTTGTGCATGATGCTTGTTACAAGTATGACAAGCTGCACAAAATTTTTTTGTGTAGTTTATGTATCCATATGTTTGGAATATTCGATTTACTAACTGTACCATCTCCCCTATTGAGACATGGCACTGCCCATGGCTCAACAAAGCTGCATATCTAAATAAATTAGACGGCAATATCGGTTTTCTTTCTTTGGAAATGTACAGTCCATTCTCAAGAATTGCACCTCGTTTTACCCATTTTTGTTTTTCTGCTCTTGTAGTAAGCATCTGCATTGTTTTTAACATGTCTAAATCTAAAATCTCAGAGGGTTGTAATTCCTCATTTAAAAGTAAAGTTTCTAAGTCTGAGGCTGCTTGCTTTGCAGCTGCATCAGCTCGTGCATTGCCTTTCGAAATCTTATCTTGTTGTTTTGTATGAGCTACACATTTACAAATAGCTACTTTGGTAGGTAACTGAATAGATTCTAATAACTCCAAAATAAATTGCGCATGATTAATAGGTTTTCCACTAGATGTTATCATTCCTCTATTTTTACGTTGTTGTGCAAATACATGTACTGTATAAAAAGCATACTGACTGTCAGTATATATGTTTACACACATGTTTTTTGCTAAAGTACATGCTCTAGTCAAAGCTATCAACTCTGCTGCTTGTGCAGATAAGTTGTGTGGTAAGGACTGAGCTTCTAAAATTTCAGTGTCTGTAACTACTGCATATCCCACCAGATTCTTCCCTGTAGGACCCCTTCTGCATGAGCCGTCCACGTAATATGTCACCTCGGCATTATCCAAGGACATATCTGTAAGATCTTGTCTAGGTAAAGCTAACTGTTCAATTTCCTGCAGGCAGCTGTGTGGTGTGCCCTCTGCAGGAGTTGGAAGTAATGTTGATGGATTCATTGTCATACATCGTTCAATTGTCATATGAGGTTGGCTCAGCAGTATAGTCATACATGAAAGATGTCTAGCAGGAGAAAGGTATGCCACTTTCTCTTGCAGTAAAATTATTGCAACTGCATGAGGCACTCTCAATGTGAGAGGGTGGAATAACACCACTGAGGCCGAAGCCTGCACTGCCATTGCGGCTGCAACTACTGCTTGTACACAGTGAGGCAAACATCGTGCCACTGGGTCTAACTGTGATGAATAGTAGGCTATGGGGCGTTGCTTGTCCCCATGTTGTTGCATCAATACTGACGTCATATATCTTTGCTTACAATCTACAGTCTGAAAGAACCGTTTGTGATAATTTGGAAGTCCTAAAACCAATGAAGAAGCTATCAACTGCTTCAACCTGCAGAAAGCCGTTTCTGCTTCTGTTGTCCATTGTAAAATGTCTTGTGCTGCCATTGGTGTCTTATATATCAAGTCAGTCAGTGGAGCAGATTCCAAAGCATAATTTGGTATCCAGCTCCGACAAAAATTAGTTGTACCTAAGAAAGACATCATTTCTTTCTTGGTCGTTGGCTTGGGTGCTTGCAAAATTGCTGTTTTTCTTTCCTCATCTAGTATTCTACCTTCATTGGATATTACATATCCCAAGTATCTAACTTGTTTTCTCCAAAGTTGTAACTTACTTTTGTTTACTTTGTGTCCTTGTATTGCTAAAAATTTCAATAATGCTACTGTATCCCCCCTGCACTGTTGCTGGGTAGGGGCTGCTAGCAAGATGTCATCTACGTAAAGTAGAATTTGACTTCCTCCCGGTGGGGTAAACCCTGCCCGGTTGCTAGCCATTTCATGTGCAAATATTGTTGGGCTCTCACAATATCCCTGTGGTAGTTGAGTATAAGTATACCTCTTACCCTGAAATGTAAATGCAAACCAATATTGACTATCAGGATGTATAGGTATTGAAAAGAAAGCATTGCTAATATCTACCACAGAGAAATACTTCTGTTGTGGTTCTAAATCGTTTAACAAAGTATGTGGGTCTGGCACCGTGGGTGCTCTAGGTATTACTGCACTATTTACAGCTTGTAAATCCTGTACCATTTGCCATTCCCTGTTTGCTTTTTTAACAGGAAATAGGGGTGTATTACATGGTGAATCAGGAGATTCTACCAGTACTCCTTCTTTGAGTAATGCTGCTATTATAGGCTTAATTCCTGTTTCTGCATCCTTTCTCAAAGGGTATTGTCTTTTCTGTGGTCTGAAAGCTGACTTTGGGGTTATTGTAACTGGTCCTGCTGTTCGAATAAGTCCTACATCTGACTTGCCTGTTGACCAGAGAGTTGTTGGAATTTCACATAAGGTCTTTTCTTCTTCTTCTAATAAAAATGCTAATCAGCTGTCCTCGCTAGATTGCAAGTGTACAGCTGGATGTGTCTGTGTCAACCAATTCAGTTTTTGTTTTTGTATCCCTTGTTCTGACAGTTCTAAATCAGTCTGTTTCTCCCATCTTGTTACTTTTTCTCCTAAATCTGCCCATTTGACACTTTTATTCTTTGTCAAGCTGACATGTGGCAACCGATTTGATCTATAAAATGCAAGGAGTTCTTGAGGTAATGAACAGCTAACTACACTGTTCCCCTCAGCATCCCAGTACAAAGTACGCAAAACCAATCTAGTTGCACGATTTCTAAACAGTTCTTGCTCATACTCTCTATCAGGTCCTGGTGTGGTACAGTAGTATAGAGTACAGTGTAACAAATGCTGTCGATCAGTGTCAAGGGAGAGGGCTTTACTGATGGCTACGTTCATCAGTTCCTCGGTTACTGCCCCTGGACCAGTCGTGACTAGGTCCTGGCTGTACCAGTAAAAAGTTTCACCCTCCGTTCGCACTACAAAGGTTCATAGGTTCATAGGTTCATACTAGGCTATCTGCCCTAGGGCATTTATAAGCCTAGCCTGAGTGTGTGTGGCTTTCACCACCCCTTAGGATGAGAATACTATACCCATTAGTTTGCTGTGCCTCTGTCCAGCAGTGATACAGAGATGATTCCGGGGGTAAACCTACGATCTCCCATCCACTCGTCAAGATTTCTCTTGAACAGAGTTAGTGAGGGGCTCTGCCTCATATGGACTGGGATTCTGTTCCATAGTGTAGGGAGTCTCTGGGTGATGAATCTGTCCCTCCAGCACGTCCTATTTATATCCGTGTTGAGGTTTAAGTCTCTTGCTCTCGTGGCTCTTGTGGATTTGGATTTTTTGAGGTGGAGCATGTCCATTAATTCCGGGTTGGACATGGCCTTGTATGTCAGGCACAGATCACCTCTGAGCAGACGGTATGCGACTGAATAGAGCTGGAGTTTCTTCAGTCGGGCATCGTATGACATATGTTTGAGCCCCTTTATCCTTTTGGTGAGGAACTTTTGGGGTCTTTCCAACTGCTGCAGATGTCGGGTAAGGTACATTCAGAATGGGGCGTTGTACTCAATCCTTGGTCTGATAAGTGAAGAGTACAGGGGTACAATGACCTCTCATGATCTGGATGTGAATCCCTTCATGATCAGGTGGGCAATGTAGAAGGTCTTCCTAACCACTTTGGCAATGTGAGTGTCAAAAGAGAGGTTACTGTCAACTTGGGTCCCCAGGTCCCTGATAACTTCTTCCGTGTTTAATGGATTACCACCTATGTAGTAATTAGGGGTTACCTTGTTTTTCCCAAAGGGTATGACTATACATTTTTTGGCATTTAGCTTAAGGCCATGGCTCTGGCACCAGTTATCCATTTCTATGAGACCTCTCTGGAGGATGTCTGTGTCTGATGGAGTGTCAATTATGGTGCCCAGTTTGCAGTCATCTGCAAATTTTGTCAGCCACAATCCCCCTAGGTTTGCCTGCACTTCAGAAAATAAATGCCGAACAAGAGGGGCCCAGGACTGAGCCCTGTGGGACACCGCCGTGACCGGCTTAGAGTCTGACATGGCACCAGCAACTCTAACCCTGTGTGTTCTGTCCTTGAGCCAGTTTGCAACCCATCTTGTGACATATGGGTTTACATCTAAGCTGGTGAGCTTTTCTATGATGCCCGAGTGGGGTATTGTGTCGAACGCTTTTGCTAGGTCAAGGTAGGCTGTGTGAACTGCCTTACCCTCATCAATGGCCTTAGTGACTGTTTCGAAAAAGTCGACAAAGTTCAAGAGGCAGGATCTGCCCTTGACAAAGCCAAATTGGGTAGGATCCAGTGTCTGTAGGTCCCCAATGTCTTTATTTATGAGTTCCATTATGATCCTATCCATAGCTTTGCAGACAAGGCTCGTCAAGCTTATGGGGCGGTAATTTCCAGGGTCCATAGAAGCACCGCCTTTGTGGAGTGGGACCACAGTTGCTGTACGCCATTCTTTGGGTAAGTATCCTGTAGTAAGGCTAAGATTAAACAGCAGCCTTATGTGTGGGTTTAGTTCCTCATTGAGTTCGTGTAGCACACAGCCGGGGACACCGTCCGGTCCCATTGATGCTGTGTTTTGCTTTAGAGAGAGCAGCTCTCACCTGGGCATCTGAGATGTTTGGGAGGCTGGACTCTGGTGGGATAGATATTTCTGTTTTGGGGGGGGGGGGAGAAATTTGCACTGAACCTGTCTGCCAGTATGTTGGCAATGTCTGTGGGTTCAGTGATTTTTGTATCATTTTGGACTAATTCTGAGCATATCTGGGAGTTTCCACCCAGGTTTCTAACATAGCTAAAGAAGGCTTTATGATTGTCTTTTGTGTCATTAGCGATTTTTCTCTCAAAGTTGTCCTTGGATGATTTTATGAGTGATCGTAGTTTTTTGCTAGTATTGATCAGAGATGCCTTCCCTTTTAGGGATTTTGCTCTGTCATGTAGTAGCTTTCTCCTCTTATTGTAGAGTTTGTTTATGGCTGGGGTCCACCAGACCGGGCCTGCCTTTGGTGGAAAGGGTCTTGATTTTATTAGGGATTGCTTGATCCATACATTCCTGGAGGTGCTCGTAGAAGGCATTTGTAAGGGTTTCAGCAGTGTGGGTTGTGGTTTCCACTGGCTCGAGGGCCTTGAAGGATACCACTCCAGTCTTAAGAAGTGTGAAGTTTGCTTTTGAGAAGTTCTTCACTGTGGTCTTTTTTGCTGAGGGTGGGGGCGGAATGTGGATCTCCAGTGAGATTAATTTATGGTCTGATCTCACCAATGAGGGATATACTTCCGGTGTGGAGCATTTTGTCCCCATGTTTGTGATGATCAGGTCTAGTATATTTTCTCCTCTTGTGGGAATGGTGACTAGTTGTTCCATAGCATTTGAGTTAATGAACTCAAGGAACCTTTGGGCTAGGGTGTTGGAGCTTGAGTAATGTTCCCAGTCTATGTTTGGGTAGTTGAAGTCACCCAGTATGATGGTGTTTGGAGAGACATTCATACTCTCCAGTGTCTTCAGGAAGGCTGTGTGGGTTTCCTGAGTTTGAGAAGGTGGTCTGTAGCATGTTACAAACTGTAGGGCAGTTTTACCTATGGTTAATTGCACCTGGATGGTCTCCAATGCTTCGTGCGTTGCCACTAACCTGGAGGTGTGGGTATCCTTTATGAATATGGATACTCCCCCTCCTTTTGTGGTTCGGTCCAGATTTTGGGGCCAGAACGCATGATATGAGGTATAACCTGATAGTGCTGGGGTGCTCTCAGGAGCCTTGAACCAGGTTTCAGTCACAACACAGACATCGATGTTCTCCATACTGAGGAGGGCTTTGAGGGCGTGCATCTTGAGGTTTAGACTTCTGGCATTGAGCAGTATTACCCTTAGTTTTTCTCCATTTTTGTTTTCTAGGGCGTAGGTTTATCATTTGAGCCTTGCCTAAAAGGCACTATGGGGGTGGCAAGAGCCTTTGCCAATATCCGGAAGCCCAGGGGTGACAGGTGCAAGCTGTCCCTTGTGAAGCAGCGTGGCTTGTCAAGCATGTCATCCCAGGCAGACAGACATTGGATCCCTTAGAATGACACCAGTAATTAAGCCAATTATTAAAGCTGATCATTTTGTCTCTGTATTGTGGCATCATTCTTGGTGAGGGTAGGATACTGCTCAGGGTCAGGGTCATACCGGCCTGGGCTACATAATCTGAGAGCTCCTCTATGTCTCTTTTCATGTAGTCCAGGGAGGTACATCTCAGGTCGTTCACACCGGCATGGACAATGACTGAGTCATACTTGTACTTGCTGTGGAGTGACCTGAGTGCTTGTGTTATGTGGCGGATTCTAGCGCCTGACAGGCAGCTTACTGTGATCTTTTCCTTGTTCAGTCTGGTGAGTGGGACGTCAGTGTGTCTGACTATGGAGTCACCTATAACAAGTGTGTCTGGCATTGTGTTTGGCCTTAAGGGCTGTGACTGTTTAGCACACTGACTTTGAGAACTATGTGTTGCATGTCTTATGTCTTGAGGTGGCAGTTGCTTGGGTGTCTGCTTTGGAGGCCTCTAGTTTTGGTAGATTTTTGATCAGTGCCTCCATGTATGTTTTTGTGTGTTTATGTGTTTGTTTTGCAGTTGTGATAGTTCTATGTGAAACTGGGTTTGTGGTGTGCGTGGTTTCCTTCTCCTCCTGTCTGGTCTTGCCAGTCCTGAGTTGAGAGAGCTCAGCCTCCAGTTTGGCTATATAGTTGCATCTCTCACATGTATTTGTGTTTTGTGGGAGAAGGAGTGGGTTGTCTGTGTACATGAGGCAATTGTAACATTGCCTCAAGATGCCCAGATTCACCAGCTGAACAGGAGAGGACGCTAGCAACTGACCCTTCGACATGCTAGAAAAAGTGAAAAGGTATCCATTTGTCTCTGTGCCTCCATACCTTGTACAGTTGGAACTACTGCTATGCCAAATATCTGCATAAGGTCCCTGCTCAATAGGTTTACTGGACACTTTGCAGACACAACTATTTTACTTCTCTGGGTCATACCTGAAACAGGGTCAGTTATTGCTATATCATGGGAAAGTGGTTCCCTGTATAGCTGTCCATTTGCGGCTTTTACTAGTATATAATCAGGTGATTCTGAATGTTCTGGTAACTTGGAGGGGTGTATCAAAGTCCGTGACGCTCCTGAGTCACACAGGAATTTGACTTCTCTTCCCTCCACCAGAAGTGTAACTTCCGGTTTCATATCCGATAAGTAGAGCTCTAAGCTCAATAATGCTAAGTCCAAAATTTCACTTTCTTCATCTTCCATATCTATTTGCACTTCCTCTACTCCTTCTATCACATTTACATTTGCTTTTTGTTTCTTACCTTTTCCTGATGATTTCTGACTTTCACTTGACGTATCTTCACTATCATATAGTCAATCCTCATCTCCTTTATCTTCTGTAATTACCTTTTTGTTTTGCCTACAATCCCTTGCTAGATGCCCTTTTTTTCCCGCATTTGAAGCATTCACCTCTCTTTTTCTTCAAAATCTTCTGATCATTTATCAGACTGTTTGTTTCCCTGGGCATTCTTTTTCTTGCCCTTTTTACCTGACTGTAATACAAATACTTCAGCTCCGTCTTCAGCAGTGAAGACTTGCGCCTTCTTTTTCTTTTTACTATTAAAATGTCTCTCAGCATGTCTAGCGTATTCGAGTAAGGCAGAAATGCAGACTCCTGTAGTGCTAGCCCTTTGCAAAATCCAAGTTATAAATCTGGTAACGGCTTACACCAATAAAAAGCGAACTGGTGAAATGAATATTCAATAAGAACAGGAACCAAAACCTTAACGCCAAGTTTATTGGTTCAAGACAATAATAAAAGCGTTTTCACTGGAGACACTGCTACAGCTTCTTCAGAGGATTTTTTTAAAAAAACTGCCAAACAGGCTTTAAATAACACGTCAATGCGTGCCTCAAATGACGCCATTTAAAACAACATCACATTTTAAAGACAAAAACATACATCATATGAATTAAGTTCATGCTTACACTTTATGTATGTGACACCATTGTCTTAAAATGTTACGTACATAATACTAATCAGCTAATCATACACATTAATTGTATGTGTCAGTAACTAAGCTGGTGAAATGACTGGTATTATTACATTTCTTTTTCCTAAAAAATGGATCAACTATTTACTGCTTTGTGTATTATGTACAATCCACATTTTTTAAAAAAGTTTTTTCTTATAAAAAGTCATTTTACAACCATTGACTCTATTGATTTAAGTTAAAATGTATTGGCCTCTCAATGATCTATTACTATCCTATCACATCACTTAATATTAGTATTCGAGTAAGGCTTGTACCCTCCCTGTTCGATGATCTATCATATGCTTCGTAATGAAGCTACTAATAGGTGCAATGCAACCCTTCAAAAATGCATTTTTTAATTGTTGTTCATACGGGGAATCATTCGTTTGGTTCTCAGGAACTGACATACCGCTATGATTATTAAAACATTCTAATAATCTAGCATAATATCCATCTATTGTCTCATTTTCCTGTTGTATGCATTGATTAATGAAAGTCCAGACTGCTCTAGGTTTCCATTTCTCAGAGATTCGGTCTGTCAGACCTTTCACTCTGTTGTCTAACTCTGCATCACTATGTGGGAGTGGTCTGAGCTTTGCATTACGAGGATTCCAGGTGCCACAAATCATGTGCCAATCTGGACCTATAATTTGTCTTACTATTTTTTCTACTTCTTCCCCATTCAAGTGGTAACTTAACCTCATGCCTTGTAAATCTTCTAAAAATTTCGTAAAATTAACTTTTGGATGGGGGATTCCCTCAGTAGCCTTCTGGATGTCTTCCGGCGTCCATGGTCTATATACGAGGAGTGTTGGATCCTGCCCTTCCTGTCCTGCCTGAGGATTTGGAACTTCTATAAGTGGGCATATTTCTTCCTCACTCTCATCCTGTAGATTTCTCTCTATTTGGTATGATTCTGTGTCCCTATGTGTTTTACGTGTTCGGGACCTAGTCTCAATAGGATCTCTAACAAACTTCAGGATAACGCGGAGGTGGACCAGCCTGTCCACTCGCTTCATATCCTGAAAAGGGTAAGGGAGGGGGTAAGGGAGGAGCTGTCGCTATTACCAAGTTATTATCCTCTTTGTCTAAAAATAATGTTTTTGAATTTTTAAGCTTCTGTTCTCTAGGATTTGCTTCCTCAATCCACCTGTGTACTTGAGGAATGCCTAGTTGGCGTTGCTTTTTTGCCTGACCTCCTGCATCAGATTTAAGCTGTTTAAGGAGTTTAACTAGTGAAGGTTTATCTAGTTTACCATCAAATTCATATTTATTAACCCATTTCATATAATACCTAACGTTATCAGAATGCTGTAATTGCATGTATTTTGCGTCTTCGGTTAGGGGCGGATCTCGTGAGGTTTTAGTGCACTGATTACCCATATCAAAGAAAATGTTACGTAACCCTTTTTTATCACATGATATCAATTTCTTAGTTCCTGTTTACAGTTTATCTAGAATAACTGTCTACCTTATTCTGTTACCCTGATCTATGACCAAATATACAGTACTTCCTTTTGTCCCTGATCTGCAAAACAAATCTTGACAACAATATACTGTAACCTAGTCCCTGATCTTAAAACAGAAAAAAGGCAAATTCTTCCTACCTGAGCCTCCTGGTTTTGAAAAACGTTCAAATTCCGCTCTTCGGCCACAGATCAGAAAGTGGCCAGCCTCTTTACACACGACAATTCAGTCGGAGGTCTTTTCACTCAAGAAGAACCATTTCGGTAACTTCTCCTGCGCAGTATTCGACCACCGATACGCTCTGATCTGCAGCTTACCAAGGTAATTCCGTCTCGAAAGGACCAAACTGTTAAATAAAATTCAGAATTCAATACACAGGAGGTTCAGATTCAAAAGTTTACTAGTGTACACCAGGAGGCAAAAAAACATACAAGTACAGAATTTTGTCTGACATGATGCAGGAAGTACAGAATATTTTATAGTGTTTGCATTCAAGTTATGCCCACCTTACTGACGTGGTTAGTCACAAGGCATCTACATCACTTTTACTAACAGTATTCTATTCATCTACTGATGCAGATGCAGTACATTTAAAAAAACTTTTCCTTTAGATACAATACAGCCTTGCTATCCAGCTGGTCAGTCATAATGTCTTTCTGTAAAGTTATTTATTCAAGGTTTCATATCAGTTCGAATACAATAGCAGCTTCAGTCTTTTAATGCATGTCTTTGTTCTGTTACACTTTCTCACACAGCTGCGTGGTATCTAAGTAACACATATACAAGGCCATCTCATTCTAACAGGAAGAGCAGATTTCATTATTTTACACATTTCATTTCCTGACCCAGCAGATAATCACTTGTGAAAAGCATAAACATTAAAACTTGCTAAGCTGGCATTCTGTCAGGGTCAGGGATCAGCTTTTGCTTCAAGCCACACTGCAGTTTCAAAACTACTTCACATTTAGACATGAATTAATTTTACTACTATATGATTAATAGAATAAAATGCATTATATACTACTTTGCTTTTAAACTAGCATTTCTCATGTATTCAAATACACATTTTTCTAACAAGGAGACTGGTTAATTGTGGGGGAGTGGTTAGAGACAGTAGAAAGGGGAGTGGTTGAGTTAAGAGAGAGGGTCAGTTAGAATAGTATAGATTGATTGAGTGTGGTGGAGGAGTGAGTGGAGATGTCATTTAGAATAGTATAGATTGATTGAGTGTGGTGGAGGAGTGAGTGGAGATAGTTGGAAGGGGATTGCATGAGTATAGGAAGGGAGTGGTTAGAAGAGTATAAATGTAATGAAAGTAGGGGTGGATGGGAATGGGGATAGGCAAGCAAAGTGAGCCCCAGTGTAGCAAAGGGTGAATGGAGTGGGCAGGCCCTTTCTGTGTTCAGCCTCGAACAAATAGAAAAGCAATCAGCAAGGTAAGGAAAAGAAAAAATAAGTTAGAGAGGTGAAGGTAGTGTAGGGAAGAGGGATAAAGGTGGCAGAGTTGTAGGTAAATAATGCCAGTTGACGAGTTAGGATAGGTGAAGAAATGGGAAGAGAAGAATTGAAGTTGTTTTTTAGGGTATACAAAAATAGTGAAGAGTAGGTAGTGGTAGTACAAGTAAAGGGAAAGATGGGGAGACAGGGAAAGAGAGCTAGAGAGGGGAGAGAGAAAGAATTAGGAGAGGGCCAGAATGGAAGTGAAGGAGGGTAGATTGGACAGTATAGACTATGTAAGCTGAGAAGACAGAGTGGAGTGATATTCTGTGTGGAGATAGGGGTAACAACAAGTGAGAAAGGCTTAGGTGATGTACAAGGGCACCACAGTTCAAGCACAGTGAGATAAATATAAGTTACAATTTAGGAGAAGATAAATGCACAGACACATACATTAATTGTACAGGGAAGTGGGGTCCAGAAGAGGATTCAAGCGTCCAGTAGGTGTACGCAGTAAAAGCGGCACAGAGGTCTTATTGCCTGAGAGGAGCTTATCTGTGAGCCAGAAGCCATGGTGCACTGAGGGGGGCTGAGAGGATGCTTAACCTCTTTGATGTGCTTTACTTCAAATTCCTGTAGCTGTAGCTGGAACCCAAAATTAGGATCAACATAGGATCAGATAAACTTCATGGCAGCAATACTGTCTTCCCAGCCAAAATTTGACATTGTCATGTGGTAAGCAACAAGGACTGTGATACTATGTGAAACTCCAGCCAGGCAGTGGACTAGACAGCCTCCTCCATGCAGCTGGCACTCATGGATAAATGTAATACATTCTTTGAAATGCTGTATGTCTTTCCAGGAAGACTTGGGATATAAATCATTATATGAAGCAAGGTTTTGGTTTGAGGAATCTGGTGCCTGTATACACAGGTAGGCCATATCCTCCAACACAGGTATGGCGCTGTTGTACATTGGTAAAAAATGAGTGATCCCATTTTTAGCCAATGTTTCCTTATCTTCAGAATCTGTGTACTTAAACAGCCAAAACTATTTTTCCCCATCGGTGAACATTGTCAGCTTTTTCTCTAACATTCCCAAGGAAGAGGTCATCCAAAATATCTTTCCTGCATGTGGCTCTGAGAAAATGTGAGTTTGTGAGACTGGTTCCTGGAACACTAAACTGTGTTTCCACATCATTTCACACAACATCTATTTGCTGTGTGGTTGTTTGACATACATTGCAGACTTGCAAGGCTAATGTAATGACTGCAAAGTTGGACAAGTTTTCTGTGCATGCACTGACATGCACATCTTAACTGCAAATAGTGCCTACAGAGAGTGTGTTTGAGGCTGTGAACCCCAAGGGTGTTGCAACATGACCTTTACTTTGCTGGAGTTGTACATTGTCACATTTGTAAGTGTGCTATTGCAACCCTGCCTAATAACAGGATTATTGGTCATGCAATTGCCACATGCCTGGCAAAGTAGTGTACTCAGCCTACCATGTTATCCCACACTGTCAGGTACTGTTTTACCTTAGAGTGACACCATAACAGTAATAACATGTTACATATAAGCATCTGTCAGGCCATTACCTAACCATGGACTGTTGTGACATATACACAAGCAATAATCTATTGCTAATAGCATTACCTCTGACTGCTGCAGAGATGTCGACAGAGTTCCCAGACTTATACTCCTACTCCACACAAAGACAATGTGTGAGAGATGCATCTACATTAAAAACCTTGAATCCATGCTCTCTCGCACACCTCTCTATACATATGACAATGAGCGGGGTGCCAACATGCCCACCTCACCTCCTACTCCACCCAAACCCACATCACACATACCTACATATGCGGAGGTCCATACCAGAAATGTACTTAAACACCAGACACCTTATAAACAGAGATGCAAATATGCTACACATAATGCTACCTCTGCAGAATACAGTACACAATACAGATAATGCACCACTGTCTCACTGGTCAAACCCTTACCACAAAACAGAAATTCAAACATATTAGTCTTAGGTGATTATATCATGAGTCACATTGAAGTCCCACTCACCAGGCTAGATAAGGTAAAGGTCATGGTCAGCTGTCTGTGAGGTGCTAGGAAATGGCATATCACAAATACACTCAAATCTGTCAACACCAGGTACTGTTATGACTTCATCATAGTTCCTGTTGCTGTGTAAGAATTGAGCTGTACCTCTGTGGATTGTGTAATGACAGACATGACTTAGTTCTTGCACTATGTGTCTCAGGCAGGTATGCCTTTGGCCAACAGCTGCATTTTACCTTCACTTAGGATGATACCTTAATACAAACAGAAGATGATTGACTTCAATAATAGGCTTAGCATCTGGTGTCAGTCTAAGGGGATCCACTATCTGTCAGCCTGGGATGACATGCTCAACAGACCTCAATGCTTTGCCACAGATGGTCTTCATCAGTCACCCCAGGGATTTCAGCTACTGGCCAGGGCTATTGCCACCCCCATAGTGCCCTTTTTAGGTGGTGTCTGAAGGACAAAATTTCCATTGTAAAAATCCCATGTACAAACAACCTCAAGGTTATGCTGCTAAATGCTAGGAGTATCAACAGGAAACTGCACTCACTGGAAGCTGTCCTCTCCTTGGAACTTGCAGACCATTGTGCAGTCACACACACCTGGTTCAAGGCTGTGGAGAGCACCACAGCCATACCAAGCTACACCTCCTTCCACATGTGTAGACCTCAAACTGAAGGTGTGCAAACTAATGTCGGTGGTATATAAATATTCATTAAGGATACATAAACACCCACATTGGTTACACAGTATGATTCCATGGATACTCTTCAGGTGCTATTGACTGTCTGTGGGGCACCTATTCAATTCATTGCCAGCTACAGGAGCCCATCCATGAATCAGGACACTCACTTTGCTTATTTGGATACATCCAAACACCATGGTTTGGGGTGGCGTTTACTACCCACCAACTGGGTAGATTACTCATGTTCAAACTTACTTGCCAAAAGGTTATTCAACTTCATTATCTCCAGTGCCCTAGACCAGCTGGTTGACACCCCCAGAAGTGTAGCTAACTGGATTGAGTGCTTAGCAATGTGGGCAAACATTGTAACACCTGCACTGTGAACCCCTCCTTGGAGAGATCTGACCACAGACTGGTCTCATTCAAAGTAGGTATCACACCTGACACCCCCCTCCCCTTGCAGCAAATACACTAATGACATTCACCAATCCATATTATAACCTCCTATGGGATGGTATAGCTTCACTGCACCTTCTCCCTCAGATGTAACTAGCAACTATGCTGAGCTCTACACCAGTGCTTTATACAAACACCTGTATGTCTGCATTGACTCAACTGTACCTGACATGAATACAAAAATCTCCTCATGGTGAAGAAAACCTGCCTGGTGGACAACTGCCAGTAACAGGCTTTACAATAACATGAGGATATTGCTGTCTAAGGGTAGGAGGGAGGGAGCCCCTCCTAAACTGGAAACACTCCCTCCTAAGCTTAAACTAGCAAATAAGTGTTGTTTTGAAGTCCTCCAAAACAAGGTATGGGCCCAAATTAGTCTTCTCCACAAAGAACAACCACAAGGCATTCTATAGTTGTATCTGTAGCCCAAAAGGAAAGGCCCACATTTGTGCCAAACTTGTAGCAAATGATACCACATATACAGAGCCTGTTAACATAGCTAACCTGTTGGCTGACAGGTTCTGTTAAAACCATAACTCCCCTGTCCCCACCACACATAGCCCATGACATCCCTACACCTGTCCCCTACCTTGTTTCTCTAAACAGCAGGTTAACCTGATAACATCCCAGGCTGAGTCTTACATGGGCTCCATCATGGAGTACTAACACCATTGGGAACTCTTTGTAATCATAGTGTAACCATTGACTTTGTCCCAGGTGACTGGAAAACTGCCACTATTATCCCCTTGCACAGAGGTTGGGCATTCACTGACCCTGGAAACTATGTACCTATTATCCTGACTAGTCATATCTGCAAGGCCTTGGGGCAAATCATCACGAACCTTATAAATAAAGATATAGGTAATCTCCACACAGTTGACCCTACACAGTTTGGATTTGTCAAAGAGAGATCATGCTGTTAAACCTGGTGGATGTCTTTGAGACAGTCACCAAGGACCTGGATGAGATGAAATTTGTGCAGACAGCCTACCTGAACTTAACCACAGCATTTGACACTATCCCCCACTCAAACATCATTGACAAATGCACCCAAATAGGCATCATCCCTTATATAATTAGATGGGGTCATTCACTGCCTCAGTGATAGAAGTCATATAGTCAAAATAGGGAAATCCACCTCCAATAGCAGAGATGCAACCACTGATGTTTCATGGGGTTTAGTCATAGGTCCTCTACTGTTTGGAATCTATTTCTCCAAAGTACAAGCACAAAGTCTATGTCTGTGGTTGACAAGGTTTGTTGATGCCTGCAAACTGCGAGTGGTTATAGAATCTCCAAAGTATGTCAACATCCTACACAAGTGTCTTACTTGAACAAATGATTGTTGCCAAAGACATGGCCTTAAAAGCAATGTGCAAATATAAGTATTATCATCGAATTCAGTAGCAGCAATATTCCTGCTAAGTACCACATCAGTAGCAACACCAGACATACATACTCAGGGGTGGGAGACCTGGGCACACAGGTTGACAGCTAACTTACCTTAGATCACCACATCTGCACAGTGGTAAGAAGGGCAATCTACCATGCTGATGTAATAAGTAAGAGCATTGTCTCCAGAAAAAGTAGACATTATAACCTCCATGCACTATTCCTTCAACAAACCAATAATTTATTGCAATGGCCCTTTTGTGATGTACCTTTCCAAGCAACTGAGGCAATTGGAGAGACCACATAGGCTCCCCACAAGGGGAATTCAGGCCTTCAGCATCTCTCCACAGGGATCATCTGATATCACTGTCACTTTAGTGTGTGTCATACAGACTACTCAGAGGTGATCTCTGCCTTGCATATGAGGCAATCTCTGACCCTGCTGTACTGTAAATGCTGCATATCAGTAAGTCAAATGGTACATGAGTTACTCACTGTATAGACCTTAACCTGGTATGTGACGTTAACACAACCTGCTGGAGGGAGAAAATTGTCAACCAGAGTTTAACACAGCTTTGAAACAGACTCCCACATCATGTCAAACAAAGCACCTCATTGGCCCTCTTTAGATGCAAACTGTACTATTGGACAGGTGACCATAATTTCACTACAGCAATTCCACCTGTGGTCCTCTTGAATAGGGTTAGTAGGTGCTGATTGTGTAAATAAAGGCAACAACTTGGCTAGGAGTTTAAGGGAACTAGGTCCATTAGGCTAGTAAATTCCAATGAGCCCATGATCCCATAGGCTGATATAAAATGCTCTATCATCCACACACACACAAACATGCAGTGAAAAAACTACCACAACCTATTTATATCTACAGAGCATTGGGCAGTACACACACACACACACACACACACACACACACACACACACACACACACACACACACACACACACACACAAAGTCACCTGGCGTGAAATTAGAACTCCTACTTATCTAGTTTTACACACTACAGATCACAGTATTTAATACACACACCACATCTTAAGTCTGACATTAGTATGGTTTTAGGTAGTCTTATGGTAGATTACATCAGCAGGCCTGGTGGAGGACAAGAGTTTTAAAGGTCTGCATCACAGAGTGAGGTTAGAACCCCTATCTATCTAGACTTACATGCTACATATCATAGAGCTTAACACATGTGCCACAGCTTACATCTAACATTAACATATATTTAGGTACTCTTATGGTAGATGACATCAGCAGGCCTTGTGGTGGACAAGAGTATGGAGGCCTCCATCAACTGCAAGGTCCAAAACATGCAAAACAATGCTCATTTTGAGGTCAGTGTGGTATGCACACTTGCTCTGTAGGGAGATATATTTACACACACATCAACTGGAGTGGAGTGAGAGTACCTACCAATCTAGTGCTACACACTATAGATCACAGTACTTAAGACACATACCACAGCTAAATGACTGCAAGTGAAGTAATCACAGAGAACATAAACAAGCCCTGTATTGAACAGCTTGGGGTGGCCTGCAGAATCACATTGGTTCCTACTGTCATCTGCAGCTAGTAGCCTAACAGTCAGAAAACTGTTTTGTAGCTATGTGACAACAGCACTTGTATTAGGCATATGTGTCTGCTTGCATTTTGATGGGCAAGCCTGTGGCAAAACTAAATTAGCCGTGTCAGTGAGTGTGCACACAACTTAACACATTACACAACTTGCTCAGTTGTTGATGTATGTGTGGTGAAATCCAGCAGACACAGGGGGCTGTAAGTGAATGTGGGTGTTGTTGCTGTCATAGATGCAAACATGTGGCTTGAGAATATATGTACATATTCATATATAATGCCATACATTTTCAAGGTTTCCACATGCTGTAATAGTGAGATATGGTGTGATGCCCTACCACTGGACCAGTAATCAAAGATCTTCAATCCTCACCACTGGCAACAGTGGGGGGACGTTCACCGGGAAGATAACAAGTGCACACACAGTATTTCCAGATGCAGCTCTTTTCATTAAGTGCAATTTCCCTTAAGAGCACACACAGAGAACACAATCAGTCCAGGGCTGGTTTGTCACTCTTTTTCCATATCCACTATAAGACTCCCCAATGGCACAGCTATAGAGATGGGATCTCAGCTAAGACCTCCAGCACCATCTAAGTCTAACCAGTGCTTCATATCCCTGCACAAACAGCTGACACACACGCTGTTCGAGGTTTGATTTACACACACACACAGTCACACATGCGCGAGCGCACACACACACACACACACACACACACACACACACACACACGCATACACGCACACAGTCCCACACACGCACACACACGCACACACACGCACACACACGCACACACACACACACACACACACACACACACACACACACACACACACACACACACACACACACACCTGAGAGAGGCTGGCACAGTTTTACTAGTTATGATCCCTTCTGCCCAGACTATAAAGTAGTTACCACTACCACCAATCAACTCCTTATCAGCTACTTTAAGGCCCTTGACAAGGGGTGTCCAATCTTACAGTGCAATATTAATATTAACACAATAAAGTACTCTCAAAACTTAAATATCTCTACACAGATCATCCACAATGAAATATATTTAATAATAAATAATAAAAGAACAAGACAATACTAAACATATATTCACAGTGATATCAAAGTTCAAACTAAATGAAATATTTAAAACAACATTGCAGGACAGTCTCAAATAAATAAAGAAAATATCTAAACTAAGCTTCACTATATTCCTGACTGAATCTAAGCGAATTACTATAACCTAGTAACTTACTATTAAAACAAGGCAGATGTGGTGAGCGGATCTTCTAGTTATTGTCACGTCCAAGACAGAATGCAGAATGCTCTGTCTCACTAAGAGATTTCTCAAATTAATATCTAAAATATAACTGCTAGGATAGCTTGCAGAATTACTTCATTTTTTGTCATCTGACTTTTAGTTCCTAGGCCCAAACTACCATTGATGAAGCTGGCATTATTTAGCAACTACTTGTTAAAATATGCAGACAAGGGCTTTTCCTCTCATCTCTGGCAGATGCTGAAAGTCATAAAATAATTGCATTCCTTCATCCTTTCAAGACTAGTAATTACGTCACCCTAAAGATAATACAAAAAGTTTCCAAGTACAAACATGATGTCTCATGCTGTATTGAAAACTGAAAGATACTATCTTTTATGGCCTAGCCATAAAGTAATTAACCTCCTGTATTCCAGTTTCCACTATTAAAATATACGCATTTAAACAGTTGCAATAGTGCAAGTACATTTTGGTTCTCTTCCAGTAGATCAAACAGTAGAGTACACTGTGGCTACATTTCAAACAACACTCTGCAAATACCCTTTTCAATACATATGTATGTACAAGCAATTTGATATACACATGACATACAATTCTAATACATTTGTAACATAAACATCTTGTATAAATAATTTCAATATTCACCAATGACATATAATTATTTGCAAAATTCCAGCTAGCTGGGCTGGCCATATCTCCTTTCATCACATATGGTATGAATCAACCACTGTCCAGATGTTTGCAGCAAGTAGAGAGGTTTGACTCATACTTATGTGTGTTTCACAGGAAATTGTGGTTTGTTGTGAAATGTGGTATCATTTACACATGACGCGAGAAAAGACTGCCAGAACTCTGAACTTAGATCTCCCAATAGCCCTCCAATTGCAGCACATGTTATTCTACACATTTCTACATATTTGTAAATACATTATCTAATGTTGAGACCTTCCTTTTAGTCCTTTGTCCAACATTATAAGTGTCATAGTGCAGCTTTATTCTCCATGATCTGGGTATGTAGGGCAATACAGACAATACAGACATACACAAACATATATACATATATATGTATATAAATATAACAATATATATATAACAATATATATATATATATATATATATATACATTTTAAACGTAATTGCATGAGGAGCAATGAATTTGTGCTCTGCTTAACTAAGTGGGCATGCGGAGTGGCATTTTTGGCTTGTTTGCAGGTTGCTAAGCAGTGTGCAAATGGGTGGCGCATTGCTTACATCAGAGACTTAATGTTCCATAAACTTACTCCAATCCACAGCTAGCTGTACTCCAGGCCAGGATTATGATATGATTAGAAAAACCCAAAAGCTGCATCTGCCTATATAGTCAGGCCCATAAATGAATCTACAGTTTCAATCACTGTGTGCTGTATGTAATATTCACCTTTCTAGTTATGTCTTCTAAATATCATATGCTTAATTTGTGATGTATTTATCAGAATATTATACTCCTGTGACCAAATGGTCAATTTAATCAAGTTATTTAGCAGACATGCCCCATCTGTAACACAAGTAATCAGTATACCCAATTTCAAGTCATCTGCATACAGACTGTAGAACAACTCAAATAAAATTAATAGGTTTACACAGAAATCTGAACAAGTTTGGGCCTAGGACAGAGCCCTGTGGGACATCCTGACTGTAACCAATTATTTCACTTGCCCAATTGTAATTGCTGTATGATACTTGCCATGTCCTATATGTAAGCCATGCAGCTATCCACCTTATCAAGAGTGCATCAATACCTAGTTCTAATTTTTTGATCAGTGTTTTATGTATGGCTCTGTCAAATCTCTATAAATTACTTTACAGCACAACTTTTCATTCATAGCTATTATTCTGTTGTCATAGTACATCATGCTGCAGGTGGTACTTAGATCTATTTTCAACACATGCATGCTGATATATGGTTTCAAGTCCCAACCTTTACAATTCTGATACTGACTAATCCAATATTACCTAAGACTTTTTAAATAGGTCTTGGATATGCAGCACAGATGCAAATGTGCAATTAATATTTGAAACAAACACGTACACAAATGCATGGATCTTCCAATATCCAATAGAACTAAGATGCCCTCCTCAAAAAAAAAGGAAGCCAATCTGGTGTTCCCCTGCCATAAACAAACTCTACAACAGAAGGAGGAAACTGATACAGAATAAGATGAAGTTCCAAGATTGGAAAAACTCCTTTATCAGCCTCAACAAAAGGTTGAGATCCCTCATCAAATCCTCTAAAGCTAGCTATGAAAGCAGAATTGCAGCAGATAGTAAAGACAACCGCAAGGCCTTCTATTGTTATGTAAAGAATCTCCATAGCAATACCCAGATTTTCTCTGAGTTACTGCACAAAGGTACCTCCTATACTGAGCAAACAGATATTGCAAATATACTGGCGGACAGATTCAGTGCTAACTTTACCCACCCCCCCCAAGAACCATCACAATACCAGTAGATTGCCAGACACCCAGTATTACTGCGGCACAGGTTAAAACAGCACTGTCCAAGTCCAATAATGCAGCTTCTATGGGACCTGACAGTATCCCTGGCTGTGTTCTTCATGAACTACACAGTGAACTGGCACCTCCCTTGTGTGCCTTGTTCAATCACAGCCCCACCTCAGGCTTTGTCCCTAAATAATGGCGCACTGCTACAGTCATCCCTTTCCACAAAGGAGGAGCGAATACAGACCCCGGGAACTATCACCCCAGTAGCCTGACAAGTCTGATATGCAAAGCTATGGAATGCATCATCATGGACCTAATAAACAAAGATATAGGGAATCTCCAAACTCTGGATTCTACACAGTTTAATTTTGTAAAGGGTAGATCATGCCTGGTCAACTTGGTCAACTTCTTTGAGTCAGTCACCAGAGCTGTGGATGAAGGTAAGGTGATTCAAACAGCCTACCTTGATCTGGCCAAGGCCTTTGATACCATTCCGCACTCAGGAATTATAGAAAAACTTACTAAGCTAGGCATCAACCACTATATCACTAGGTGGGTTGCAAACTGGCTCACAGATAGAACCCACATTGTGAAAGCAACTGACTCCAAGTCAGACTGCTGACCAGTCACGAGTGGAGTCCCACAGGGTTCGGTCCTGGGTCCTCTCCTGTTTGGTATCTACTTCTCTGAAGTCCAGGCCAACATGAAGGTACTTTGGCTGACAAAGTTCGTAAATGATTGCAAGTTGGGAGCTTTTATTAACTCCCCAAGTGATGTTGACATCTTACAGAAAGGCCTCAATGAGACTAACGACTGGTGTCAGAACCATGGCCTTAAGCTCAATGCCAAAAAATGTGTCTTCACCTGCTTTGGGAAAAACCCGGTTCCCTTGAATTCCCACATTGATGGTAGTCCACTTAACACAGAAGGCGTTATCAGAGATCTGGGAACACAGGTTGAAAGGAACCTCTCTTTTGACCACTACATTGCCACTGTGGTCAGAAAGTCCTTCTATGTGGCACATCTCATTACTAAGGATTTTGCATCCAGGAAGAAAGAGGTCATTGTCTCCCTCTACTCTTCCCTCATTAGGCCAATCATCGAGTACAATGCCCCATTTGGCATGTACCTCAAAAGACACCTGCAACAACTGGAGAGGCCGCAAACGTACCTCACAAAGAGGATCCTAGGCCTTAAACACTTGTCCTATATGGACAGACTCAAAAACCGCCAACTATTCTCTTTCTCATTTCACCTACTTAAAGGCGATCTCTGCTTGACTTACAAAGCCATGTCTGACCCGTTCTGTTAGAAATGCTACATTTAAAGAAATCCCAATCCCTCCGCACCACATGCTCCAGAGACCTCAACCTCATTACCACAATCAACAGAACATGCTGGAGAGACAGGTTCATAACCCTCAGCCTGCCCATGCTATGGAATAGACTTCCCATACATGTCAAGCAGAGCACCTCAGTGGCCCTCTTCAAGAGAAATCTTGATGAGTGGATGGGAAATAGAAAATTCACCCCTGGGATCACTCCAGTGGCTCTACTTGACAGAGACACTAGGGACTAAGGTTTGGTGGCACAACGCCAGGGTAATCCTATGGGCTAGGCTTGTAAAGGCTCCAGGGCCATTAGCCTAGACTTCAGAAACCCAAACCCATGCACTATGACATTCTTAGTTTGTGCGTGTGCCTCATTATAGAGTTTTTCCATGAGTGTGTCCATTTCTGATGGGTGTCATCATCCATGGTTCCAGGGCATAGCCAGCATCCCCCAGTAAATGGCCCTGTGGGATGTCCCCCATAGCAAACATCTGGTACAGCTGTGATGTGTGCCAGATATGGGAGTTGTGATAACTGCCAGGGTTTCCAGGGCACACATTCATAATAATCGCCTGGGCATTGCACATGACTTTGGCAGTTGATGGAGTAGTATCTCTTGTAGTTAATGTAGATTCTACCCTGCTCACCAGATGGTGGTTTGATGTGTATATGAGCGCAAGCTATGGCACCCAGTACTTCAGGGTAGTGTGCTACATGGTAGAATTGTTGCATATTGCTGGCCCTCACCTCAGGGTCAAGGGGAAAAGATATGTGCTCACTGGCATGTGGGAGCATAGCATCCAGAAACTGGTGGAGTATCCTGGATGCAGATGCCTGCAACAACCTCATCATGTCCCCAGATGGTCTGTGAAAGGCACCTGTAGCTAGTTTCCTAAGGGCTACACATACCTTAGTTTTCACTGGGATGGGCTCCCCTCTGTTACCTCTGGGTCTGAGTTGAGGGTGGCAGAGCTCAGTGAGTTCTTGCAGTATGTCCCTGTCCACCCTGTAGTGCTTTACAATCTCCAGCTCATGTAGCTCCAGGAAGGTTACCCTGGAACTGAACACTCCTCTCCTTTTTGGCCTAGGCCTATTGTCAGCAGCACCAGCACCATTGACTTCAGCATCTACCACATACAGATGTAGAATAGCTGCAGCAGCCCCTAGCATTATCACAGTTAAAATTTCCAAGTCTCTACTGCAATGGTTCAGAGTATTCAGAGGAAATTAGAATGTAGAGTGTATGCATATTTTATACAGTTCTGCTGTAAATTCACCATGTGGGATTGACTAATTATGATGCAGTTCACCTGCCTAGGATGTAATTGACATGATTTAAAGACCCTGTTTTATTAGTGCAATGTCACACAGCATAGCTTATACAAAATTATATATTATTAATTGAATATATCCGATGTTCCTTGACAGATGCCTAAATCATCACTATCATGTGGGTAGTTTGCTTGTACAAATACGCTAAGCTGGTGGAGCACTATGCAAACACATGCACGGAGCTTTAAAAAATCCTAAAAGTAACATGGCACACCCCCCCGATCTCATCTACATCCAGTGGGAATATCAAAACCACATAGGAACCTACACAAAGTGGATATGCGGACATGGTTGCTCTCTTCAGCGATTCAACAAAGGACCCTAATTTGCATACATATTCATGCTGACAACCTGGAAACTATACAGTTCTTAGACACGTAAGCTGGGTAAAAGCATGAATGCACAGTTGTACGAACCCGATGCAGGGTCCTACAGTACATTTGTGAAAACTACATTATGGATGTTATTTTAATTTTTTTTCTGTTAAGCATGTTTGCACAATGCAACGCATAGAGCAAACATGCAAAAATTATTAAAAAAAATATTATTAATTTTACATATCCCCTTCCTTTTACAAACATCCGCAATGTATGTTTTGAAATGTATGTATGTGATCTACTTCCATGTAGACTCCTGTACGTGGAAAATTTCCACCTCCACTACGAACACAGACACAGAGTCTACACGGATGCCTTTCGCCTTGTTGGATCACTCCACCTGCCTCATTTGCATGAGATTCACCTGCTTATGCAGAAATGTGCATTGCATGGAAGTTTCCCTGTTTGTGCTTGCTTGCACGCTGCTAAGCGATGCTTACTGAATCTAAAAATGTTCGCACTCGTACTTATCGCGGGGATAAAAAAGTGTAGGCTTTACTCAATTCCCCCCGTCTTTTGTTATTAAAATAATGTACTCAATAGTATTAGCAGTGTGCATAAATTCAACAGTTTTTATTATTATCTCCACTTGCATTAAAAGTAAGTTACATGTAAATACAGAACCATTAGGAAAAAATAAGTAAAACAGGCCAAATTACTACTCATAATGATTTATAATTCTGAGAGGACTAGAACACAACTTTGGTTAAAAAAGTCGCTGTGTAACATTTGATATCACACTATACTTCCAGGAAATGGCAGCATACTAGAGTCAGTGGGAAAGTTAAAATCTTCAGGGAAACTGAAGCTTAGAAAACCTTCTGGGAAGCTTGGAAACTTTTAGTAAAATCAAAACAGCTCAGTTCTAGTACTGTGTATGCCAAGAAAATACATCTGGAAATTTGGAGGAAAAGTCCCTTTCTCTGCATATTATGACAACACACATGCATTTCAAAAACAAATCGTAGCCAGCTATCGTGTCTATAGACCAGAATATGTGAAGTCAGCATAGTACAGGACTAGATAGATAAGAAGTCTCAAGTACAAACGTGAGAACATGTGCCAACTAAAACAAATGTTAAAGGAACTTGGAACTACAAAGCTTTAAAAAATATTTGAATAAATGTCATTGATTGCATGCCCATATGATTCACACACACTGTATTCCAAAGGCAAGTGAGAAACTCTTACACTTAATCCTTGCCGGCTAACAGGATGTGTCTCCAAACCAGAATTACAGAAAATCATGAGCAACAAACACCCTAAAAAAATTGTTTATATTTTGCCTAGTGCTCATCCAGAAATATAAACTGCTCTTTAGGTAAGGAACTTTGAATAATACACTTCCTATTTAGGAGGTCTCTATATATGAAAAATGAGAAACCAGTAGAGACAGCTGAAATGTAGAAATTTGGAAATGTTTAGGGTGGGGGAGGGGTGTCCTGTTTCATTACCACAAAGAGGTATTAAATAATGTTATATCTTTGATGCAGTCTATAAGCATTACTGACAGGTGAATTTCACATGCTGAAGCCAAACATAGGCAGGAAAAAAGGATGTTATGTGCTGAAATATATATATTACAATGTATTTATTTAATCTTGTTAGCCATGTAAAACCCAAATTATATAAGTGCTTGTTTTCAGGGTTGAATCACAAGTTTTGGTGTTAGCGAGTGATTACAAAGACTCAAGAGTGTTTTTCTTCACTGTGACTGCTGTGACATAGAGGGATAAAGCCCTATGCCCAGGCTACCCAGGTTCAATTAGCAGCTCAGCATCTGAGGTGCTGGCAAGGAAGACAGGAGTGCCCATCCTGGGTAGGGGAGGGAGGGGTATGCACATGTAACATATGCCATTGTTAGATTTCCATGGTGGAGGCTGGGAAAACACCCATGGTGTGGTCCCTAAAGGTAGGTGTGGTGGCATGCCTTTTTCAGCACCTTGTTGAAATTGTGGAGTGGATCAGCAAAATCCACTTGCTACAGTCCCATCTACAGGATGTTACTGGGCATGCATCGGGGGTGGTGATACTAGTAATTAAAACCACTCCAAGTAATAGTAAGAAGTGGACCAATGAAATCTTGATCTCATTGCCAGCCTGAACACTTATCAGAGCTAGTCTGGGGGGAGGCCAGATGAGTAGGTAGACTTGGCAACCAAGGAGAGACACCATGGTTTGCTAATGGTCATCTGTGGGAGACAAAAATAGGTGAAAAAAAAGAGTTCTTTTCTACTTCACGTTTTCTCAATATAATGCCATGAATCAATAAGGTAACTTTAAGGTAGCTTTAAATAAATATGTTAAATCACACTTGACAACATCCTCCACAGATTAATTTCTTAGACTGCCAGCATAGTTTTAAAATCCATTAATTTTACAGATTATCTAATTCAGTTATACAAACCCTAAAGATTCTAAATTTTAAACTATGACAGAGCTCCTTAAGATCACTAGTTCTCACAGATACAATGTCTTCACAAGTTTAAGGTCATGAATATGAAGTTGGGTCAGATCTGGTTAAATCACATGAAACTAGTTAAAATTCACTTAGGAAAGTGTTACTTAAATGAGCTGTAGCAGAAAAAATGTGGTGCTACCGAAACAGTCACACTATTGTTGTGTACTTATTAAACACACCACAAAATCAAGTGATTTAACTGAAAACACTTAACTGATTCTGTTTTTCATAGTCACTGACATCATTATGCACTTTCTCTAAAATATTGTATACTATTATTCCTATATAAGATTTTGTATTGATATAACACTATAGACAGGATGCAGCATTTTGTTTTGTGCACTGCCCTCTCAGACTGGTGATGCTGCAAACTAAAATGTCATTCCGATGTCCCTGAAAATAAATAAATATGGGTATTATGATTCTCTAACAGTCTATGGCAACTGAGTTGGGCTTAGTTATTTTGTGTTATGTGTCCACACATTGCTATTAGAACAACCCAGCTAAAAATAAGCACAAGAAGAAACATGCCAGGTGTAAGAGGGCAGAATCCATCATTCTGGAACAGTGTGCTTTACAATTTATCTGGAATTTGGATTGAGTAGCCCTTTAAACAGACATTCTGAAAAATATGGGAAAAGGTCTTGATCCCCTCCTAGATAGGAGATACAGTATTTTCCCATTATTATTCTGAGACAGTGTATATTCGTCATAGATTCATAGTTGTACACTAGGCTAATGACCACTAGGGCCTTCATAAGCCTACCCATGTAATCCAACCCAGTTATTTCCCTATATATCATGGGCAGGGGGAATGTTAGGAAGTTTCTAGAGGTTATACAGGGAGAATGTTAGTTTGGGCATATCTGTCTGTCAGAGACATGGGGGCCAGACCTGTGGTGAATTTCAGATTTCCCATTCATTGGTCGTTGTGCTTAAATATGATTAGGAATTGACTTTGTTTCACATGGATGGAAAGCCTGTTCCAGAGCATAGGGATCCTCTGAGAAATGCATCTGTCTTGCTAACATGCCTTTTTTATGTCACAAGCAAAATTTAAATTCTTGGATCTAGTGGTACTGATGCTGTTCATTTTGCAAATGTGCAAAAGATCCATGAGAGATGGTTCCAAGTGTGCCTTGTATGCCAGGCATATATCACCCCTCAGTGACCTGTAGGAGACAAAGTATAAAAATGGGCTTTATGGTGATCTGTATAGGACAATATGTTTATACCCAGAATTCTTCTGGTAAGGGACATTTGTGGGATTTACAAATGTTGTATATGTTTGGTAAGGTACATGCCGAAGGAGGCATTACACTCAATTATAATGGCCAAATAAAGCAGCACTGTGACTTATTTGGACCTGGATACCATGCCTTTACTTATAAGTTGTGCAACGTGGAATGATTTTCTTATTACCTTGGTCTCATGTTGGTCAAAGGCCAGAATACTGTCTACATATGTTCCCAGACCCTGACAAAAGTTCAACTTATTGAAGTAATTAGCCTGGGTGGCAGTTTTCCTAAAAGGCACTATAATGCATTGCTTGGCATTGAGTTTTAGTCTGTGATTTTGCCACCAGTCATTTGTCAGTGTTAGACCTTCTTGTAAGATGTTTGTGCCATGGGAGGAATATATGATAGCTCCCAATTTGCAGGCATCCGTGAACTTGATCAACCAATGACCCTTGACATTAGCCTTAACCTCCAAGAAGTAGATGCCAAATAGGAATGGTCCCAGCATGGAGCACTGAGGTACCCCACTGGGAACAGATCTATTGGTGCAGGTGGTATTATGAATCCTGACTTCCTGGGTCTAGTCTGTGAGCCAGCTGGCAATCCAGCAAGTTATGAAGAAGTTTATGCCCAATTCGGTGAGTTTGTCAACTATACCCGAGTGTGGTATTGTGTCAAATGCCTTAGTCAAGTCCATCCATTGTCTTGGTGACCTTCTCAAAGAAGTTCACCATGTTTAGTAGGCATAATTCCATCTTGGCAAAGCTTAACTGCATTGGGTTGATTTTCTGAATGTAGAAAATGTCTTTGTTGACCATTTCTATGATAACTCATTTCATACATTTCCATGTAAAACTAGTTAAACTAATAGTTCCATAGTTTCTGGGGATCGGTTAATGTTCCACCCTTCTGAAGTGGGATAACCATTGCAGTCCTCAATTCTGATGACGCCAAGCCTATTTGAAGGCTATAGTTGAAAAGTGACTTAAGTGGTCTTGATAGGTCATGTTTCCAGCTATTTATAAGGCATTCTGGGACATTGGTGAGGCCCATTGAGACTTTGATTTTGGCCTCAGTGAGTGCCACCAGGATCTGCTCCCTGCTAATAGTTGGGGGTTTATGCTAGGGTTCCTATTAAATGATCGAAGATGCATTCTTTCAAATGCATCATGATCGAACTTGAAACCATGAAAAGGCAAAATAGTAAAACAGTATATAAGCAAATTCTTTCCCTGGAAAAAAATCGCTGTTCTAAGCATTTCAGATTGTAAGCTTTCACTTACATAGGTTTGATAAATCATTGTTTGCACTTTTAAGCGTTCGATAATTTAACACAGACCCTTTATGCTAGTAGGTATTTCATGGAGGGAGGTGAGGGAGTTGGGGGTGAAGTTTGAGCTGGATTGGTCAGCTAGCAAATTTGCTATGTTGCTTTGCTTAGTGAAGATGGGACTATTGATCACTAGTTTGGCAAACTGATGTATGCGGCCTTTGAGGTTTTGGACACAGCTGTAGAAGATCTTATGGTTGTCTTTAGCCTGTGAGGCTATCTTGACTTCATAATTTGCCTTGTTGAACTAAATTAGTCCCCCCTGCTTTCTAGTTTGGTTTAATTATAGATCTCCAATCATTCTAGGAGTTGTTGTACCTGATTTTAGACACGACTTTTCTTTTTTTTATATACCCTATTAAGATTAGCATTCCACCAGTGTGGTTTGTTTTAGACTTTGTTTTGGGCTTACTTCTAGTAGATACAGCTGACTATATATACCCATTTACGTGGTTGTTCATGGTTTCTGTGAATAATTCTGCATAGGTTGTTGAGAACTCAGGGTTAGGGAGGACACTGAATGTTGATAAACTGTCACTTGATAAGGTGTAGTTTGTTTGAAGTAGTTTCTAACTGTTACAGGGGTTGCCATGGTTACCAAGTTGATTTTTATTACAAAGGAGACAGCTTTGTGGTCCAACCTCACCACTCAGGACATGATCCTGGTGGAGGGTGTATCACTCTCCCATATTGGTGATCACCAAGTTCAGTATGTTTGAACCTCTGGTGGGTGGTGCACTATCTGGCCAATGTTATTTATGTCAAAAAAGTCCAGGAATCATTGTGCCTGCAAGTATGAGAGAGTGTATGTTTCCCAGTTTATAAAAAGGTAGCTAATGTCTCCCATGAATGAGGTATTTGTTTTAATGGTGAGTGACACCAGTAGGTCTAGGTAAGAGCTATGGGATTCTATGGACATAGACGGTGATACATAGCTTGCTAGAATATGGTATAAGACCTTGTCTATTGTGATTTGCACTTGGATACATTTCAGGGCATTGCCCTGTTTAGCCAATGTAAATTATGTTTTTTGCTTATATAGACTGAGACTTCTCCACCTTTTGTCCCTAACTGTGCAGCTGATGGTCTAAATGTGTGGAAGGCACTGAAGCCTTGAACTGATTGAGTACTTTCTGTGGATTTAGATCATGCCTCAATAATGGCACAGATGTCTATATTCTCCAGAGTGAGGAGAGCTTGTAGGGTGTGGAGTTTTTTGTTTGAGCTCCTAGCAATTAGAATTAACACATTTAGAGTTATTTGGGTTTATTTGATATGACAATAGTTTTGGCAATTTGGCATCATATTAAAAAAGCTCTAATGGGGTGTATAAAGTTTTAGAAAATATTCGGAAGCAGAGGGCAAACAGGTGCTGACCATCCGTTGCAAAACAGTGTGGTCTGTTAACCATGTCCACCCCTGCTGACAAATATTGAATCCTCCTGGAAACCCTCCAGAAACTAAGCCAATAATTGAAGTCAATCATTATTTATTCATATTGTGGCATAATTCTTGGTGAAGGCAGAATGCTGTTCAGTGCAAGGCACGTACCTATCAGAGACACCAACAATGTTTTCTTCGTGTAGTCCAGGGAAGTACATCTCAGGTTATTAGCTCCCAGATGGACAATGATAGAATCATACTGGTACATGTGGTGTAGTGACTTGAGTGCATGTGGAACTTGGTAGATCCTGGTTCCAGATAAGCAATGAGACATTATCTTCTCCTTGTTCAGTGCGGTGAGAGGGGTATCTGTGTGTCATACAATGGAAACAACGAACCATTACCTTCTCCTTGTTCAGTCTGGTGCGTCTGGTATCTGTGTGTCGTACAATGGAAACAACTAACCATTATCTTCTCCTTGTTCAGTCTGGTGAGTGGGGTATCTGTGTGTCGTACACTGGAAACAACTAACCATTATCTTCTCCTTGTTCAGTCTGGTGAGTGAGGTATCTGTATGTCGTACAATGGAAGCAACTAACCATTATCTTCTCCTTGTTCAGTCTGGTGAGTGGGGTATCTGTGTGTCGTACAATGGAAACAACTAACCATTATCTTCTCCTTGTTCAGTCTGGTTAGTGGGGTATCTGTGTGTCATACAATGGAAACAACTAACCATTATCATCTCCTTATTCAGTCTGGTGAGTGAGGTATCTGTGTGTCGTACAATGGTAACAACGAACCATTATCTTCTCCTTGTTCAGTCTGGTGAGTGAGGTATCTGTGTATCGTACAATGGAAACAACTAACCATTATTTTCTCCTTGTTCAGTGTGGTGAGTGAGGTATCTGTGTATCGTACAATGGAAACAATTAACCATTATCTTCTGGTTGTTCAGTCTAGTGAGTGAGGTATCTTTGTGTCGTACAATGGAAACAATTAACCATTATCTTCTCCTTGTTCAGTCTGGTGAGTGAGGTATCTTTGTGTCGTACAATGGAAAACACTAACCATTATCATCTCCTTATTCAGTGTGGTGAGTGAGTTATCTATGTGTTGCACAATGGAAACAACTAACCATTATCTTCTCCTTGCTCAGTGTGGTGAGTGAGGTATCTGTGTGTCGTACAATGGAAACAACTAACCACTATCTTCTCCTTGTTCAGTCTGGTGAGTGAGGTATTTGTGTGTCATACAATGGAAACAACTTACCATTATCTTCTCCTTGTTCAGTCTGGTGAGTGGGGTGTCTGTGTGTCATACAATGGAAACAACTAACCATTATCTTCTCCTTGTTCAGTGTGTTGAGCGGGGTATCTGTGTGTCATACAATGGAAACAACTAACCATTATCTTCTCCTTGTTCAGTCTGGTGAGTGGGGTATCTGTGTGTCGTACAATGGAAACAACTAACGATTATCTTCTCCTTGTTCAGTCTGCTGAGTGGGGTATCTGTGTGTCATACAATGGAAACAACTAACCATTATCTTCTCCTTGTTCAGTCTGGTGAGTGGGGTATGTGTGTGTCGTACAATGGAAACAACTAACCATTTTCTTCTCCTTGTTCAGTCTGGTGAGTGGGGTATCTGTGTGTCATACAATGGAAACAACTAACCATTATCTTCTCCTTGTTCAGTCTGGTGAGTGGGGTATCTGTGTGTCGTACAATGGAAACAACTAACCATTTTCTTCTCCGTGTTCAGTGTGGTTAGTGAGGCATCTGTGTGTCGTACAATGGAAACAACTAACCATTTTCTTCTCCTTGTACAGTCTGCGGAGTGGGGTATCTGTGTGTTGTACAATGGAAACAACTGACCATTATTTTCTCCTTGTTCAATGTGGTGAGAGGGGTATCTGTGTGTCGTACAATGGAAACAACTAACCATTATCTTCTCCTTGTTCAGTGTGTTGAGCGGGGTATCTGTGTGTCGTACAATGGAAACAAATAACCATTATCTTCTCCTTGTTCAGTCTGGTGAGTGAGGTATCTGTGTGTCGTACAATGGAAACAACTAACCATTATCTTCTCCTTGTTCAGTGTGGTGAGTGAGGTATCTGTGTGTCGTACAATGGAAACAACTAACCATTATTTTTTCCTTCTTCAGTGCGGTGACAGAGGTTTCTCTGTGTCGTACAATGGAAACAACTAACCATTATCTTCTCCTTGTTCAGTCTGGTGAGTGAGGTATCTGTGTGTCGTACAATGGAAACAACTAACCATTTTCTTCTCCTTGTACAGTCTGCGGAGTGGGGTATCTGTGTGTTGTACAATGGAAACAACTGACCATTATTTTCTCCTTGTTCAATGTGGTGAGAGGGGTATCTTTGTGTCGTACAATGGAAACAACTAACCATTATAATCTCCTTGTTCAGTGTGGTGAGTGAGTTATCTGCGTGTCGTACAATGGTAACAACTAACCATTATTTTCTTTTTGTTCAGTCTGGTGAGTGAGGTATCTGTGTGTCGTACAATGGAAACAACTAACCATTATCTTCTCATTGTTCAGTCTGGTGAGTGGGGTATCTGTGTTTCATACAATGGAAACAACTAACCATTATCTTCTCCATGTTCAGTCTGATGTGTGGGGTATCTGTGTATCGTACAATGGAAACAACTAACGATTATCTTCTCCTTGTTCAGACTGGTGAGTGGGGTATCTGTGTGTCATATAATGGAAACAACTAACCATTATCTTCTCCTTGTTCAGTCTGGTGAGTGGGGTATCTGTGTGTCATATAATGGAAACAACTAACCATTATCTTCTCCTTGTTCAGTCTGGTGAGTGAGGTATCTGTGTGCCATACAATGGTAACAACTAACCATTATCTTCTCCTTGTTCAGTCTGGTGAGCGGGGTATCTGTGTGTCATACAATGGAAACAACTAACCATTATCTTCTCCTTGTTCAGTATGGTGAGTGAGGTATCTGTGTGTCGTACAATGGAAACAACTAACCATTATCTTCTCCTTGTTCAGTCTGGTGAGTGGGATATCTGTGTATCGTACAATGGTAACAACTAACCATTATCTTCTCCTTGTTCAGTCTGGTGAGTGGGGTATCTGTGTGTCATACAATGGTAACAACAAACCATTATCTTCCCCTTGTTCTGTGTGGTGAGTGAGGTATCTGTGTGTCGTGCAATGTTAACAACTAACCATTATCTGCTCCTTGTTCAGTCTGGTGAGTGGTGTATTTGTGTGTCGTACAATGGAAACAACTAACCATTATCTTCTCCTTGTTCAGTCTGGTGAGTGAGGTATCTGTGTGTCATACAATGGAAACAACTAACCATTATCTTCTCATTGTTCAGTGTGGTGAGTGAGGTATCTGTGTGTCGTACAATGGAAACAACTAACCATTATCTTCCCCTTGTTCAGTCTGGTGAGTGGGGTATCTGTGTGTCGTACACTGGAAACAACTAACCATTATCTTCTCCTTGTTCAGTCTGGGGAGTGAGGTATCTGTGTGTCATACAATGAAAACAACTAACCATTATCTTCTCCTTTTTCAGTGTGGTGAGTGAGGTATCTGTGAGTCGTACAATGGAAACAACTAACCATTATCTTCTCCTTGTTCAGTCTGGTGAGTGGGGTATCTGTGTGTCGTACAATGGAAACAACTAACCATTATCTTCTCCTTGTTCAGTCTGGTGAGTGAGGTATCTGTGTGTCGTACAATGGAAACCAATAACCATTATCTTCTTCTTGTTCCTCCTGGTGAGTGGGGTATTTGTGTGTCGTACAATGGAAACAACTAACCATTATTTTCTCCTTGTTCAGTACAGTGAGAGGGGTATCTGTGTGTCATACAATGGAAACAACTAACCATTATCATTTCCTTGTTCAGTGTGGTGAGTGAGGTATCTGTTTGTCGTACAATGAGAACAACTAACCATTATAATCTCCTTGTTCAGTGTGGTGAGTGAGTTATCTGTGTGTCGTACAATGGTAACAACTAACCATTATCTTCTGCTTGTTCTGTCTGGTGAGTGGGGTATCTGTATGTCGTACAATGGAAACCACTAACCATTATCTTCTCCTTGTTCAGTGTGGTGAGTGAGGTATCTGTGTGTTGTACAATGGTAACAACTAACCATTATCTTCTGCTTGTTCTGTCTGGTGAGTGGAGTATCTGTATGTCGTACAATGGAATCAACTAACCATTATCTTCTGCTTGTTCTGTCTGGTGAGTGGGGTATCTGTATGTTGTACAATGGAAACCACTAACCATTATCTTCTCCTTGTTCAGTGTGGTGAGTGGGGTATCTGTGTGTCGTGCAATGGAAACAACTAACCATTATCATCTCCTTGTTCAGTCTGGTGAGTGGGGTATCTGTGTGTCATACATTGGAAACAACTAACCATTATCTTCTCCTTGTTCAGTCTGGTGAGTGAGGTATCTGTGTGTCATACAATGGAAACAACTAACCATTATCTTCTCCTTGTTCAGTCTGGTGAGTGAGGTATCTGTGTGTCGTACAATGGAAACAACTAACCATTATCTTCTCATTGTTCAGTCTGCTGAGTGAGGTATCTGTGTGTTGTACAATGGAAACAACTAACCATTATTTTCTCCTTGTTCAATGCAGTGAGAGGGGTATCTGTGTGTCGTACAATGGAAACAACTAAGCATTATCATCTCCATATTCAGTCTGGTAAGTGAGGTATCTGTGTGTCGTACAATGGAAACAACTAACCATTATCATCTCCATATTCAGTCTGGTGAGTGGGGTATCTGTATGTCATACAATGGAAACAACTAACCATTATCTTCCCCTTGTTCAGTCTGGTGAGTGGGGTATCTGTGTGTCGTACACTGGAAACAACTAACCATTATCTTCTCCTTGTTCAGTCTGGGGAGTGAGGTATCTGTGTGTCGTACAATGGAAACAACTGACCATTATCTTCTCCTTTTTCAGTGTGGTGAGTGAGGTATCTGTGAGTCGTACAATGGAAACAACTAACCATTATCTTCTCCTTGTTCAGTCTGGTGACTGGGGTATCTGCGTGTCGTACAATGGAAACAACTAACCATTATCTTCTCCTTGTTCAGTCTGGTGAGTGAGGTATCTGTGTGTCGTACAATGGAAACCAATAACCATTATCTTCTTCTTGTTCCTCCTGGTGAGTGGGGTATTTGTGTGTCGTACAATGGAAACAACTAACCATTATCTTGTCCTTGTTCAGTGTGGTGAGTGGGGTATCTGTGTGTCGTACAATGGAAACAACTAACCAATATTTTCTCCTTGTTCAGTACAGTGAGAGGGGTATCTGTGTGTCATACAATGGAAACAACTAACCATTATCATTTCCTTGTTCAGTGTGGTGAGTGAGGTATCTGTTTGTCATACAATGAGAACAACTAACCATTATAATCTCCTTGTTCAGTGTGGTGAGTGAGTTATCTGTGTGTCGTACAATGGTAACAACTAACCATTATCTTCTGCTTGTTTGGTCTGGTGAGTGGGGTATCTGTATGTCATACAATGGAATCAACTAACCATTATCTTCTGCTTGTTCTGTCTGGTGAGTGGGGTATCTGTATGTCGTACAATGGAAACCACTAACCATTATCTTCTCCTTGTTCAGTGTGGTGAGTGAGGTATCTGTGTGTCATACAATGGTAACAACTAACCATTATCTTCTGCTTGTTCTGTCTGATGAGTGGGGTATCTGTATGTCGTACAATGGAATCAACTAACCATTATCTTCTGCTTGTTCTGTCTGGTGAGTGGGGTATCTGTATGTCGTACAATGGAAACCACTAACCATTATCTTCTCCTTGTTCAGTCTGGTGAGTGGGGTATCTGTGTGTCGTGCAATGGAAACAACTAACCATCATCTTCTCCTTGTTCAGTGTGGTGAGTGGGGTATCTGTGTGTTGTGCAATGGAAACAACTAACCATTATCATCTCCTTGTTCAGTATGGTGAGTGGGGTATCTGTGTGTCGTACATTGGAAACAACTAACCATTATCTTCTCCTTGTTCAGTCTGGTGAGTGAGGTATCTGTGTGTCATACAATGGTAACAACTAACCATTATCATCTCCTTGTTCAGTGTGGTGAGTGAGGTATCTGTGTGTCATACAATGGTAACAACTAACCATTATCTTCTCCTTGTTCAGTCTGGTGAGTGAGGTATCTGTGTGTCGTACAATGGAAACAACTAACCATTATCTTCTCCTTGTTCAGTCTGGTGAGTGAGGTATCTGTGTGTCATACAATGGAAACCACTAACCATTATCTTCTCCTTGTTCAGTGTGGTTAGTGGGGTATCTGTGTGTCGTACAATGGAAACCACTAACCATTATCTTCTCCTTGTTCAGTGTGGTGAGTGGGGTATCTGTGTGTCGTACACTGGAAACAACTAACCATTATCTTCTCCTTGTTCAGTCTGGTGAGTGAGGTATCTGTGTGTCGTACAATGGAAACAACTAACCATTATCTTCTCCTTGTTCAGTCTGGTGAGTGGGGTGTCTGTGTGTCATACAATGGAAACAACTAACCATTATCTTCTCCTTGTTCAGTGTGGTGAGCGGGGTATGTGTGTGTCGTACCCATAGAGCACCATAGGGCTGCGCCGGTTAAACAAGGTTAAACTATTTCTGGCTCCGTAAAGTCTGCTTTTCAATTTTTCCCTTAGAACTTCTCTACTTGCAATCTAAACAGTCTATTCTCTATCTCAAAAGCTCAGCACTTGCTCCTAAAGCATTTTTATATTGGTAAAGTACTTATATACTAAACAAAGTACTACATTAGCCTAGAATCCCCTTGAGTACCCATTTCCCTATAGGTCCCTTCTGACTCAGTTACACAGCAAACTTTTTCACTTTTTCTAGCATGTCGAAGGGTCAGTTGCTAGTGTCCTCTCCTGTTCAGCTGGTGAATCTGGGCATCTTGAGGCAATGTTACAATTGCCTCATGTACACAGACAACCCACTCCTTCTCCCACAAAACACAAATACATGTGAGAGATGCAACTATATAGCCAAACTGGAGGCTGCGCTCTCTCAACTCAGGACTGGCAAGACCAGACAGGAGGAGAAGGAAACCACGCACACCACAAACCCAGTTTCACATAGAACTATCACAACTGCAAAACAAACACATAAACACACAAAGACATACTCGGAGGCACTGATCAAAAATCTACCAAAACTACAGAGGCCTCCAAAGCAGACACCCAAGCAACTGCCACCTCAAGACATAAGACATGCAACACATAGTTCTCAAAGTCAGTGTGCTAAGCAGTCACAGCCCTTAAGGCCAAACACAATGCCAGACACACTTGTTATAGGTGACTCCATAGTCAGACACACTGATGTCCCACTCACCAGACTGAACAATGAAAAGATCACAGTAAGCTGCCTGTCAGGCGTTAGAATCCGCCACATAACACAAGCACTCAGGTCACTCCACAGCAAGTACAAGTATGACTCAGTCATTGTCCATGCCGGTGTGAACGACCTGAGACATACCTCCCTGGACTACATGAAAAGAGACATAGAGGAGCTCTCAGATTATGTAGCCCAGGCCGGTATGACCCTGACCCTGAGCAGTATCCTACCCGCACCAAGAATGATGCCACAATACAGAGACAAAATGATCAGCTTTAATAATTTGCTTAATTACTGGTGTCATTCTAAGGGGATCCAATGTCTGTCTGCCTGGGATGACATGCTTGACAAGCCACGCTGCTTCGCAAGGGACGGCTTGCACCTGTTACCCCTGGGCTTCCGGATATTGGCAAAGGCTCTTGCCACCCCCATAGTGCCTTTTTTAGGCAAGGCTCAAATGATAAACCTACCACCCTAGAAAACAAAAATGGAGAAAAACTAAGGGTAATACTGCTCAATGCCAGAAGTCTAAACCTCAAGATGCACGCCCTCGAAGCCCTCCTCAGTATGGAGAACATCGATGTCTGTGCTGTGACTGAAACCTGGTTCAAGGCTCCTGAGAGCACCCCAGCACTATCAGGTTATACCTCATATCATGCGTTCCGGCCCCAAAATCTGGACCGAACCACAAAAGGAGGGGGAGTATCCATATTCATAAAGGATACCCACACCTCCAGGTTAGTGGCAACGCACGAAGCATCGGAGACCATCCAGGTGCAATTAACCATAGGTAAAACTGCCCTACAGTTTGTAGCATGCTACAGACCACCTTCTCAAACTCAGGAAACCCACACAGCCCTCCTGAAGACACTGGAGACTATGAATGTCTCTCCAAACACCATCATATTGGGTGACTTCAACTACCCAAACATAGACTGGGAACATTACTCAAGCCCCAACACCCTAGCCCAAAGGTTCCTGGAGTTCATAAACTCAAATGCTATGGAACAACTAGTCACCATCCCCACAAGAGGAGAAAATATACTAGACCTGATCATCACAAACATGGGGACAAAATGCTCCACACCGGAAGTATATCCCTCATTGGTGAGATCAGACCATAAATTAATCTCATTGGAGATCCACATCCCGCCTCCACCCCCAGCAAAAAAGACCACACATCTTAAGACTGGAGTGGTATCCTTCCAGGCCCCCTAGCCAGTGGAAACCACAACCCACGCTGCTGAAACCCTTACAAATGCCTTCTACGAGCACCTCCAGGAATGTATGGATCAAGCAATCCCTAATAAAATCAAGACCCTTTCCACCAAAGGCAGGCACCCGGTCTGGTGGACCCCAGCCATAAACAAACTCTACAACAAGAGGAGAAAGCTACTACATGACAGAGCAAAATCCCTAAAAGGGAAGGCATCTCTGATCAATACTAGCAAAAAACTACGATCACTCATAAAATCATCCAAGGCCAACTTTGAGAGAAAAATCGCTAATGACACAAAAGACAATCATAAGGCCTTCTTTAGCTATGTTAGAAACCTGGGTGGAAACTCCCAGATATGCTCAGAATTAGTCCAAAATGATAAAAAAATCACTGAACCCACTGACATTGCCAACATACTGGCAGACAGGTTCAGTGCAAATTTCTCCCTCCCTCCCCCAAAGGAGAAATATCTATCCCACCAGAGTCTAGCCTCCCAAACATCTCAGATGCCCAGGTGAGAGCTGCTCTCTCTAAAGCAAAAAACACAGCATCAATAGGACTGGACAGTGTCCCCGGCTGTGTGCTACACGAACTCAATGAGGAACTAAACCCACACATAAGGCTGCTGTTTAATCTTAGCCTTACTACAGGATACGTACCCAAAGAATGGCGTACGGCAACTGTGGTCCCACTCCACAAAGGCGGTGCTTCTACGGACCCTGGAAATTACCGCCCCATAAGCTTGACGAGCCTTGTCTGCAAAGCTATGGAGAGGATCATAATGGAAGTCATAAATAAAGACATTGGGGACCTACAGACACTGGATCCTACCCAATTTGGCTTTGTCAAGGGCAGATCCTGCCTCTTGAACTTGGTCAACTTTTTCAAACAGTCACTAAGGCCATTGATGAGGGTAAGGCAGTTCACACAGCCTACCTTGACCTAGCAAAAGCGATCGACACAATACCCCACTCAGGCATCATAGAAAAGCTCACCAGCTTAGATGTAAACCCATATGTCACAAGATGGGTTGCAAACTGGCTCAAGGACAGAACACACAGGGTTAGAGTTGCTGGTGCCATGTCCGACTCTAAGCTGGTCACGAGCGGTGTCCCACAGGGCTCAGTCCTGGGCCCCCTCTTGTTCAGCATTTATTTTTCTGAAGTGCAGGCAAACATAGGGGGATTGTGGCTGACAAAATTTGCAGATGACTGCAAACTGGGCACCATAATTGACACTCCATCAGACACAGACATCCTCCAGAGAGGTCTCATTGAAATGGATAACTGGTGCCAGAGCCATGGCCTTAAGCTAAATGCCAAAAAATGTATAGTCATACCCTTTGGGAAAAACAAGGTAACCCCTAATTACCACATAGATGGTAATCCATTAAACACAGAAGAAGTTATCAGGGACCTGGGGACCCAAGTTGACAGTAACCTCTCTTTTGACACTCACATTGCCAAAGTGGTTAGGAAGACCTTCTACATTGCCCACCTGATCATGAAGGGATTCACATCCAGATCAGGAGAGGTCATTGTACCCCTGTACTCTTCACTTATCAGACCAATGATTGAGTACAACGCCCCATTCGGAATGTACTTAACCCGACACCTGCAGCAGTTGGAAAGACCCCAAAAGTTCCTCACCAAAAGGATAAAGGGGCTCAAACATATGTCATACGATGCCCGACTGAAGAAACTCCAGCTCTATTCAGTCGCATACCATCTGCTCAGAGGTGATCTGTGCCTGACATACAAGGCCATGTCCAACCCGGAATTAATGGACATGCTCCACCTCAAAAAATCCAAATCCACCAGAGCCACGAGAGCAAGAGACTTAAACCTCAACACGGATATAAATAGGACATGCTGGAGGGACAGATTCATCACCCAGAGACTCCCTACACTATGGAACAGAATCCCAGTCCATGTGAGGCAGAGCCCCTCACTGACTCTGTTCAAGAGAAATCTTAACGAGTGGATGGGAGATCGTAGGTTTACCCCGGGAATCATCTTTGTGTCACTGCTGGACAGAGGCACAGCAAACTAATGGGTATAGTATTCTCATCCTAAGGGGTGGTGAAAGCCACACACACTCTGGCTAGGCTTATAAATGCCCTAGGGAAGATAGCCTAGTATGAAACTATGAACCTATGAACCTATGAACAATGGAAACAACTAACCATTATCTTCTCCTTGTTCAGTAATGGAAACAACTAACCATTATCTTCTCCTTGTTCAGTCTGGTGAGTGAGGTATCTGTGTGTCATACAATGGAAACAACTAACCATTATCTTCTCCTTGTTCAGTGTGGTGAGTGGGGTATCTATGTGTCATACAATGAAAACAGCTAACCATTATCTTCTCCTTGTTCAGTGTGGTGAGTGAGGTATCTGTGTGTTGTACAAAGGAAACAAGTAACCATTATCTTCTCTTTGTTCAGTGTGGTGAGTGAGGTATCTGTGTCGTACAATGGAAACAACTATCCATTATCTTCTCCATGTTCAGTGTGGTGAGTGAGGTATCTGCGTGTCTCACAATGGAAACAACTAACCATTATCTTCTCCTTGTTCAGTGTGGTGAGTGAGGTATCTGTGTGTTGTACAATGAAGAAACAAGTAATCTCTGTGGTATCCCTGAAGTCTCAAAACAACCCACTAAAGTGTAGTGGGTCTAAAAACAAAACAGTGTAAGAAACTTCTCTGTGTGGAAGATTGTCAGTCCGTATATTTCTAGTTAATCACTGTATATTAATCAGATCAGACAATAGTAGTAGAAGTAGCGAACGTAAACTCGCCAAGTCAAAAAGTAATAATAGAAAATATATAATTCTACAGCATTACTAAGTATTCAAAAGTAATCCAAGCAAGGCAGGCAGTCTGTTTCCAGTCAAAAATTCTTTATTAAGTACACAGACACGCGATCCAAGTAAAACAAAAATAGAGTAATAATTTCCTCACAAGCTTTCTTAATATATATATACTTTTTATCAGGCATGGGAGTGGTTTATTGTGCTGTAAAACAAAGTGTTATTGGTACACATGTTAAATTCACATCCCTTCCCCCATCAGTGTGACATTTGAGCTGGTCCTGCCCTTCCTAGTAGCTGTCATAATAATATATAGTCCTAATGTACTTTAATGGTACATCTTATTTAACCAAATTATTAAGTCTGTGATTTTATACAAGGCAATATACTACATGGCTGGAAATGGATCTACCTTACTAGATCGACATGTGAAAACAGCGAAAACGACTTCACTGACGCCAGAAGATCGACAAAACAACAAAAACGACTTCACTGATGCCAGAAGTGTCGTACATCCCTTCCCCCATCAGTGTGACATTCGAGCTGGTCCTGCCCTACCTAGTAGCTGTCATAATAATATATAACCCTAATGTACTTTAATGGTTCATCTTATTTAACCAAATTATTAAGTAGATTATTAAGTCTGTGATTTTATATACAAGGCAATATACTACATGGCTGGAAATATATAAACCTTAGTTCATTTTGCGATCAAACATTATATATAAATATATCCATATACATTTTGCATGTAAAAATCTGTTTCTATTTTCATAAATATACTGACACGGAGACTCTAGATTAATGAGTTAGTTACAAGCCAGTATGCTTTCTTACCAGATTTCTTTTAAATTATACAAAACAAATGGCCTAAATATACACTTCTGGCCTAAATGCATTTTTCTGGGGTTGGGGGATATTACTTCAGTAAGATAACCTGTTTCTTTAGTACATACTGATTTGCTACATTTGAAAAATTACAGAAACCATGGATAAACCTATTTAGTAATTGAATTGTTTTATAGAAGATGTATGTATATACCTCTATAAGAGCTTTCAGACTAGAGAAATTCTTAACTTCTGTATCATATAATCTTGAAAATCAGCAGTAACTACAGGAACAGACATTGGCTGTTGGCATGTCATTTATACTGTATAGGTTTAATTAAGCCTTGTTTTAGAAAGAAAAGGCAATTAGCGAATGGCAGTTTTAAAGCTGACATTACTAAATCTCAGCACATGCCAGAAATTCAGTACGAGCAAGAAGTGCAATAAAGAAATGGTCAGACTTAAACTATAGCAGCATGAGGATTAAACAGCTACTGAAGGCTATGAAGCGAATCACAGTTTTACTTGATAAATGCTAATAACAAACCGACCTCCTGAGAGGTGTGCATACTTGATGAATGCTATCTAGTGACAAACAGACTCCCTGAGAGTTGTGAAAGAGAATCGTATATGAGGCATATGTTATGTCATGCTTAACTGATAATAAACAGGCAGCTTTTATGGAATTGCAGCACAGTGTAGAAGAAATAAAAAAAGCTGAAAACATGTCTGACAAAAATAAAGCATTTTTTAAAGCAAATTTGAAGCTGAGGAGTCAACAAAGAGAATCAGCAGACTATTTCAATTCTACAACCTGAAAAAAATATTTGTCTCTTTGAAATGTAAATAAATGTCAGTATGGTTTTGGAGTTCAAAATGTATACATATCAGTACTGCAAGTTGTTACTGCATAGACAGATATATACTTGTCCTTACAAGAAACTTGATTGCTGTTCTGCATTTTAATAGAAAATGTGGTAAACAGTCACTGCACATTGCATATTTCAGTTTAGGCTTTGCTGAGATATTTCTCAGCAAACTGCTTAGTCAAAATGCTGAGTGTGTCTTTGCCCTACATACCATTTTCTTAAACGGTATGGAATATAAGATAAATGACAGAGACGCAATCTAGCCAACTGTTATATGGGATATATCTTAATGAAGTAGATAATTCTCCTCCAACAGCCAAAATACTGCCCATTCATAATGGGTGCTATAAATTTGTTTTGCCCTAGGATGAATGATATACCTGTTTAATGTTCCAAAGGATGGTTATAAGGTAGCCAGTTATTATGCTGATTATATTCTGCTTTAATTTCATTAGGAGTGCAGAACAACAGTGGGGGCCACTAGCAGGAGCTTTACATGCTTACAATGTATTATTAAAGCAATAGACCTGGCAAGAATATTACACTCCTGTCAGACTCAGATGCAACTGTTTCAAAATACTATGATCATAAAATATGACTGTATGTTATACATTCATGACAACTATCTTTATGAGACAACTATTTATTGCACTTGAATTATTGGAAGAGGAGCCTGTAAAGGTAATGCCGTCTATATTGATACAGATGATACAAACAATCTGGTTTAAGTATGCTACCACTTATACTTTACAAAACTTATGCAAGGTTGTCAAGATGTCCACCCCAGCATTCCTCACTCTTAAAGGCCCATAGTTACTTGGAGAAACATTCCCTCACAAGGTCCAAACAAAGTCAGGAAAGTAATGCTAAGCAGACATGAAGCAAGCTACATCAGAATTAGTAATAAAAATGGAATAAGGTATATGGCAGCTGGATTGTGCATGAACTACAACTTATCTACACCCGATATCTACACAAATGGTGGTTACATTTTTTTCAGAATAGACATCCAGTAAATTTTATATTTTTCTTAATATTTTTGCAATTCAGTTGAACACATTTTAAGCAAGATTTTTTTTGAGACATGAAACTGCAATGCTTCAGCTTTTTTGCCAGCATATATGAATACTTTTAAGACATTATGTGATTTAAATCAGACTCTTAACTCTTGCCTTAGGGCTTGCCCTCCTTCCTAAAAAAGTGTTTAGACTAATGTATTTATTTATTTTTTTAGCCTTCAGTGTTTTTGACATTATTTTTTTTTTAGTTTCAGCTGCTTGGTATTTGGGAGACCTGTGTTTCATAGTAGAACCATTTTCAGCATTTCTACTCACTGCAGATCCCAGACGAATTTTAAAGCACACTGTCCCAAAATTATGGATTCTGCTCTCTTATACCTTTCATTTTTTTTCTTTTCATTTGCTATTTTGTTAATCTGGCTGCCCTTTCAGCAATGTGTGTACAAACAACACTAAATAACTGTTCAGCTGTCGCAGACTGTGACTGAATCACTATATACCATTTATTTATCTTCAGGGAACATGGGAAAGAGCTGTGATAGTTTGTTGCATCACGTGTTAGGGAAGGCAGTATTCAAATCAGAAATCTGCAAGTATCTGTCTATACAACTTTGTCAGCAGAGAACATTATAGAGGAATAATAGCATGCAGCATTCTAGGAGACAGCATAATGGTGTCAGTGACTCAAAAACAGTCTCAGACCACATTATATGTTTTTGTATATATAGATAGACACACAGACAGATAGATAGATAGATAGACAGATAGATAGATAGATAGATAGATAGATAGATAGATAGATAGATAGATAGATAGATAGATAGATAGATAGATAGATACACGGTAATGCTAAGGTGCTAATCTATTGTTATAACAAGGCTACAAACAGTCTTACGGAAGGAAATAAGGTAAGGATGCCTAAATGCTGAAAGTACAAATGGCAGTAGGGAAACATAAACAAAGAGAAATGGACAGAAGACTGCTAAAGGGGCTGATGGCCAAACCAGGGATGCAGAACACAATAGAGAAAGGGGTATGAGATATGAGCACAGACATCAGTGTGAAGTACTTGATCTCAGAAAACGTGAAACTCATATAGGACAGCTGTGATACTGAAAAGTAATAGGATTTATTGACCTGCACCAATCCTGACATCATCATAGTTTGATCAGTGTGCCTGTACTATAATGTAAATGTCATGAAAAAATAAGGTGATTTGAATCATCAGTACTGTCCAGTTAAAATCTACTCAGCACTTGCTTAGCATGGTGAGCCAGTGAAGCAGTCACACTTATAGTGTTAGGGAAGTGCATAGCAGATGAGTGTTACACATTTTCAGACTGGAAGGAGAAAAAAACACAGGCCTCAAGGGGTTTGAGCCCATTACCCTCTTCGGTGATATCAGAGGCATAGCTGGCTCACTCAGCAGTCTGTGCCAGTTCGTGGACTAGCACCCTACCTCCTTGCTCATAGTGAAGAGCAGAAAAAAAACTAAACACTCTATGACAGACTGCTCATGGCAGTCTGAAGCACACAACCCCTCCCTGGCATGCCCCCACCCTCCCAGCTCTTCATTAGAAGAGCAAAAAAAAAAAAGCTGAAATGCTCTGCAGACGTCTGAAGTACATGCCATCTCCTAGGCACTACCATCATCCCTACCAGCAGCAGCACAAAAAAGTTGCTTTCTGTACCGGCATTTTAGAAATGCCAGTACAAGACGAATGCATGACTTACACTCAGATTGCGCCCTCTAACAGGTTGCGCTCAGGCCACATGCCCCCTTTACCCCACTCTTGCTATGCTACTGAGTGATAGTCTAGCAAACAATGCATTATTTGGTAAAAGGTGTCAGGGAAGCACATAGCACATAGCAGGCAAGTGCTACACATTCGCATAGCAGAAGCAGAAAGGTAAAAGGCAAACCTGCAACCCAGAGGAGATTTGAACCCTCCACTTTGTGGGCTGACACTCTATAAAGCACATCATGAATGAGGTGAACCACTGAGTAGTCAGACTAAAAATATGAGCCGTACTCTATCTCATATTTAACAACTGCTCACAAAGGTACTCAACTAATTTGTGGGACCAATGGCAACTTTGGTCAATATACATGGGACATGACATTGATTGGACTTTGTTGTTGCTATACAATAAAAAGTGTAATTTCTTATCAGTTGTACCCGGGCATTCAAGGTGCTCTTCATGACCTGTTGAGCACAGTATGACCTCAAAAAGATAAATGATTTAGAAACCTTTTTTGTACATTTGTAATTGTACTGTTATGTTATGGAGCTTTTCTCCACGGGCCTCCGCTGTAAATGGATCTTGTTCCAGTCGGACTTTCCCAGTAAATAAATGTAAAATAAATAAAATAAAAATAAAAGAAATAAATATGCGTGGTGTGGCTGCAATTGAAAGTATGGGAAAGAGATGAAAATAGCAAGCAAGCAGAGGGTAGAACAGAAGGCGAGTAAATAAGGAATGAGCAAGATGGAGGTGCGGTATGAGGTAAGTACTTTGTTTGTGGGGTAGGTGCTCATTTTTTTTAATGAAGAGAAGGGGAAGTTGGAGAAGTAAGTAAGGGAAGTAAGAAGGCGGTAAGAGAGATAGGTTACATAGCAGGGAAAGACAGGGATGATTGTGTCAGATAAGACAATGAGAGATAGGGAACAGAATGGCAAGGGAGACATCAAACAATGATGAGGGAGGAGTGTATGGACACAAAAGGGAGTGGACATCAGGTTGAAGGATACTACTGAGAATTCTCAGCTGGAGCCTCTGCCAGATGACATCCAGTGGGGGATTACTTGTCACGGTGGGTGTTGTCACCACTAGACCCTGGCTCAGAAGTTGGAACCAGTGAAGGACATGGACACAACTCAACAAGTTATCTAAGCATGTTCTCCATATAGGAGGGTGTGCATCCAACCTCCTGTCAATGATATTCCTCATTTTGTCAGCTGCTGATGGGTGACAAAGGTGTCACCTCCACTTCAACTGCTATTGGCAGGTATAACTATACCAGCTTACAGTTCAGGGCTACCTGATGCAATAGGTGCAGGTAGTAGTAGGAGGCATGAAGGCAGTTGTGGCAGTTTGGGACCTAGATGTTCTGGGAGATTCCACTGGTGGTACTAGTGACATTGCTACTGCTGCTGCTGCTTCAACCTCATGTGGCTGGTGGAGGGGAGTTGAAAGGCCTTAACAGTGGGCTGGATGCAGGTTGCTGTGCTCTGTGTATAATATTAAAAGAAATAGAGTGTAACAAAAAATAAACAAAATACATGCATGTAACAGAAAGTGTAGCAACAAAAAAGGTGGGGGAAGACAAATACAAATACAATGAAAAATGGAATTTCTAACTATGCTGATAATGATGACGTTGACATAAAACATTTTTCAAACCAGTAAATGCTCATGAATTTCAGAAATCTGTCTGTGAGTTTGTGCATCTGTATGTCTGTCTGTGTGTGTACTATATATATATATATATATATATGTGTGTGTGTGTGTGTGTGTGTGTGTGTGTGTGTGTGTGTGTGTGCGCAGAGGGGAACCTAAACAACAGCCATCCTCATCCTATGTAGTCTGAAAGATAGAAGATTAACAAGGTGAGCTATTTCATGACAGATGCAATTAGATGTCTGAGAATACTGTACTATACAAAGTAAACATGCTTCTCAAAGATACATATTTCAATCAAAAGTGATAGGCAAATTAAATCAACTTCTACTTGATCTAGGAAAATGCCCATAAACTAGTAATGATGATCATACATATAGGGCCCCATGTACTGCTGAAAGATACTACTGAGACAGAAAAATACACATGAAATATTGTCATAAGAACAGAGCTGTGGGAAGGGTATGGGGGGAGTTTGAACCCCCAAACATCTTTTCAATGTAACAATAGACACTTAACATCATGACCCCCCCCCTTTTACAGGAGGAGGCATGCAGAAACACACTTCTAACATTACACAGTCTTACTGCTTCTTTTCAGTTATGCCAGTGCTAACAAATGTGGTACTGGTATATTAAAGGTATCCATTCTTTTTTAATCTCTACTACTGTTAATATTAAAAACTACACATTTTTATGAGAGCATGTATACTCACCCAGGCACCCCTTTAGGCACTCCAGTCTGTTCCAGTGAGCTGCCTATTCCTTTCATTTTTTTCAGGGCTAACGATTTAATATGGACATAATGTAATTGTTTTGGGTGGCACATGGTGACAAGTGATTAGTGCAAGTAAAACAAGTTACAGTACATTTATGGTGCCAGCTGTTTAACTCCACTGATGAAGGAGGTGTCAGGATTGTGCTGCCTCATATCACTGTAATGGTGATGGCACTGTTACCCTGTGTGGGGGTTGCCAGTAACATTAGTGGCAGCCTTGCCTAAACTATTATACACTTCAGCCTTAAACTGAGACACTTTATAATCCAACTGCAGGAGCCTTTGGACTCCCCCCTTACACCTCCTCTCTGCTGTAAAAGGAGCATTGCCCTCTCCTTCTCCAACTATGATGTCTCACCTTGAAGAATCTTAGGAAAAAATGGCAAACAATTGGTATACAAAACAGTTCCCATGTGTCCTATTTTCCTTGCAAACATGGGCAGCAAAAGGCATCTCAATTGTGGAACTGATAGCAAGCTCAAAAATATAGATAATGTATTATTATAGTTTCGGTGGCACTTTAAGGCATGATACATGGTATTTCTCCATCCCTCTGTATTCTGTTGAGAATACATTGTCTACAGTGACAACATCTTCAGATGCTTACATAAGGCATGAAAATTTCCTCACCCCTAAAATAATAGGCTGACCACATGAGCATGGAGCTGCCAACAGTTGCTTGGGCATTTGCATGGCCTTGCATTAAAACATGCACAATGTTTATCAGATGTGCTCATTGTACAAACTGTGTGATTCCAATACAGTAGTGACCTGCTTCCTAATTAGCATAATCACTGCACCCTCCTGAATGAAGGTATATGATCACTGTACCCTCCTGAATGAATGTATATGATCACTGTACCCTCCTGAATGAATGTATATGATCACTGTACCCTCCTGAATGAATGTATATGATCACTGTACCCTCCTGAATGAATGTATATGATCACTGTACCCTCCTGAATGAATGTATATGATCACTGCACCCTCCTGAATGAATGTATATGATCACTGCACCCTCCTGAATGAATGTATATGATATTAGCATGATGAGAAGTACAGAGCCTCATCTATCTATGGAATACAACACAGGTACAAGTATTTGACGCCTGCTATGGGTGATTTTGGCAAAATCTTTCTTCTGGCTAAGATATATGCTTGCATAATATAAGTGCTACAGCTTACAAATCCATTTCTTTGTAAAACGGTTGCCTTTGACTGTTGTTTACCCTGATGTTTATAAAGGATATCAGTTTGTCAATACTTTTAAATATGTTGGCTAAAACTGCCTAGAGGGGTACATTGCAAGTGAACTGAATGTCACAGCCAGCAGGATTGTTAACCTAGATGGGATACACACCTCATAAGCTCATATTCAGAGTAGTATTCAGTACTATTTTAGTGTCACATGCCTGGCATTTATGTCATTAGCCACAGTCTTTGTAACCGTGCTATTGTAATGGTCATGGGTTCTTAGTCACTTGCACTTTTGTGACTACTTTGCATGACATATGTTCTCAGTACACCTACATGCCTGACAATTACTTAAAATGAACAACAGCACTCACCCATCTACCTGCTTAACTGAATAAACTGTTTGAAACTTCAACAAGGTATCTTTATTCCTCCCACAGGGAGGGTATCAGAGAGTGAATCTCCTAGATCTGTTAGCTATACTAATTTTATCTGGACTAATACTTTGCACTATGTTTCTTACTTAAGAATTATGGATATAGACATATATCTGTCAGGCGCAAACACAGCACACTATGTGACCTAGGTATATAGCAGTAGTATAAGGATTTGTAAGGCCCATGCAAGAACAAGGCTGTTAATTTTATTGGTTTCCACACCAACAGAGCTATATCTAAAAAAGAGGGCATACAGAAAAAAATGCTACAACTGGTGCACAATCCACTTCCACCCACTAGACAAAATTCTTAGATGCCAAGAATGAGGTTGTACTATAGGTCTTCCATCTCCATGTCTGGTAGCTCTTTGATGTCCATTGACCCACCCTAATGTGATCATGCTCAACTGAGATTGTCAACAATGTGTGTTTTGGCATATGGCAGATTCATACTGTAAGACACTGCTGGATGAATTCAGACAGTAAAAGGGTGCCTTCAGCAATCTAACACGCACTCAGTTATGTTTCTAGTTTGCAATAGTGCACAGTTGTACTCCTGCTCTGTTTGATTGTGTGGATTTCTGATGGGTGTCCAGGGCATATCTGACATCACCAACAAGATACCCCTCTGAGATGTCGCCCATTGCAAACCTTTGGTACAGGTCACATGTATGCTATATGTGGGAGTCATGAAAACTATCTGGGTGGCCTGTAGACACATTGTAGATGATATCTGGTGCATTACATACCATCTAGCAGGTGGTATCTTTTATGATTCACTTACCTCTTTCCAGTTCACCAGGTGGGGCCTTTATTTCAATGTGGGTGTAGTCTATGGCCTCCAGTATCTCAGGTAAATGGGCTATATCATACAACACCCATTTGTGTCTCCACTGTGGTATGTGGGAACCACATATGCTCCCCCACATGATGAAGCATGATGCCAAGAAAATACATGGACTATTCTCGAGGCAGAAGCTTTAGATACTCCCACTGTGCCTCCAGAAGATCACTGAAAGGTCCCTGTAGCTAATATATGTAATGCCAGGATAGGTACTCCATGAATCCTATGAGGCTGCAGACAAGGTCTACGCATTTCCATGATTTGTTGTAAGGTCTCTAGCAACATGGCAGCAATGCTCTGCAATGTCAGTGTTGTGGAAGTCATGAAATGTTAACTGCAGGCAGATGACCCACTATTTACAACAGCAACATTGTCCACCATCAGCCACAGCTGTTGCATGACAGTCTCCTGCATACACATTTACTATTGCTGTGGAAACCCCTAGCATAATTCCACAATGTACTCCATCTGAACACAAAATATGGCCTAATTTAAATACACTGGGTGCAGCTCTGTTGAGGGCCATTTTTTTGGTCACTCTGTCATCTTTTTTTGCTTCATTATCATACATGGCACCTCATTTTACAATCATTAGCATATGGTATGACTGAATGCATTATTTGGCCTAGCCATATTGTGTAGCTTGGTTTTGTAAATTACACAAACCCTGCACATGGCTTGTGTCCCCTGAGAGCTAGGATAGGTTCATATACATTTGCAACTCTGAAGTAAATCTTCTTCTTCTTTCAGCTGCTCCCGTTAGGGGTCGCCACAGCAGATCAGCTGTTTCCATTTCTTCCTCTCCTCTGCATCTTGCTCTGTCACACCAGCCATCTGCATGTCCTCTCTCACCACATCCATAAACCTTATCTTAGGCCTCCCTCTTTTCCTGTTACCTGGCAGCTTCATCCTTAGCATCTTTTTCCCAATATACTCTGCATCCCTCCTCAGCACATGCCCAAACCAATGTAATCTTTCCTCTCTGGCTTTGTCTCCAAACCTTCCAACCTGGGCTGACCCTCTAATATACTTATTCCTAATCCCCTCCATCCTCGTCACACCCAGTGCAATCTTAACATCTTCAACTCTGCCACGTCAAGCTCTGACTCCTGCCTTTTTGTCAATGCCACTGTCTCCAACCCATATAACATAGCTGGTCTCACTACCCTCTTGTAGACCTTCCCTTTCACTCTTACTGGTACTCGTCTGTCACAAATCACTCCTGACACTCTTCTCCACCCACTCCATCCTGCCTGTACTCTCTTCCTCACCTCTCTTCCACACTCATCATTATTCTGAACTGTTGATCCCAAGTACTTAAACTCATCCACCTTCACTACCTCTACTCCCTGCATCCTCACCATTCCTCTATCCTCCCTCTCATTCACACACATATATTCTGTCTTAGTCCTGCTGACCTTCATTCCTCTTCTCTCTAGAGCATATCTCCACCAGGGTCTCCTCCACCTGTTCCCTACTCTCACTACAGATCACAATGTCATCTGCAAACATCATAGTACACAGGGACTTCTGTCTGATCGCATCTGTCAACCTGTCCATCACCATTGCAAATAAGAAAGGGCTCAGAGCTGATCCTTGATGTAATCCCACCTCCACCTTAAACACATCCGTCACTCCCACCGCAGACCTCACTGCTGTCACACTACCCTCGTACATATCCTGTACCACTCTTACATACTTCTCTGACACACCCGACTTCCTCATACAATAACACAACTCCTCTCTAGGCACCCTGTCATATGCTTTCTCTAAACCCACAAAGACACAATGCAACTCCTTCTGACCTTTTCTGTACTTCTCCATCAACACTCTCAGAGCAAACATCGCATCTGTAGTGCTCTTTCCTGGCATGAAGCCATACTGTTGATCATTAATCATCACCTCCCTTCTTAACCTAGCTTCCACTACGCTTTCCCATAACTTCATGCTGTGACTGATCAGTTTAATCCCTCTGTAGTTACTACAGTTCTGCACATCACCCTTATTCTTAAAAATAGGTACCAAAACAATTTTTCTCCATTCCTCAGGCATCCTCTCACTTTCCAAGATTTCATTAAACAATCTAGTTAAAAACTCCACTGCAATTTCACCTAAACACCTCCATGCTTCCACAGGTATGTCATGTGGACCAACGGCCTTTCCGTTCTTCATCCTCTTCATAGCTATCCTTACTTCCTCCTCTCTCTGAAGTAAATAAAGCAGATAAACATGGAATGAATAAACGACTATCAGTACCAACTAATGAGTTACTTGCAAGCATATAGGCATGTCATATTCAGGACTCCTTATCACAAAAAGAATTCCAGAAGATACAAATTTGTCAACATTCTATGTAGATTATAAATTTCACTAACTCACATATTTGTTGACAAGGTAAAGAAAACATGCAGTTTGTAGATTTCATTTTTATTGTTTAAGCAGATCTGAAACTGAATGTGAAAACATCCCTAAACTCTTTGCTTTAGGTACATTTTCCAGGTCGTGAAGTGTACCTTCAGGCAGTCTGCTCCTAATGGAAAATTCATGGGGCTGAGAGGAAACACAACCGCATTCAGGTTTACAGACAGTAGGTTGAGTTCTTTGTAAGGAAGCTTTCTGAAAAGAGTTACATTTGCACTACAGCAAGGAAGCAGCATTTCTGGAAAGTTCTTATCTGAAGTGACAGATAAAATATATTTAGTTTATATCGTCATTGTGTTCTGTATGTTTTATTTCAAAACATTAGTTTCAGAACAGTAAACAAAAAATTAAAATCTGGCAAAAAGAAGATGGAACATGAGCTGGGGTGAAGGGGAGGGCAAATGTTTGACCTGGGAAGGAGCATATAGCGTGTAAATATTACCAGAAATTACAGGAAAAAGATGAACAAACTGATTAGCAAGTTTCTT